>NC_060953.1:67294871-67325656 GCF_022045245.1 Lucilia cuprina | reverse complement strand
AGAACTGAACTAGAACTGAACTAGAACTGAACTAGAACTGAACTAGAACTGAACTAGAACTGAACTAGAACAGAACTAGAACTGAACTAGAACTGAACTATAACTGAAAATTCAAGTTTGTTTGTAAAAAATTGCCTTCTCTCCCTCTGCAGCAGAGGATATTTGAGATTTACAGCAACGTTTGGGAAAGAATTTTATATCTTTAATTTTAAAGCATTTGAAGTAAAATAATATCACTAAATACATATTTTTATAAATGTAAATCTTCTTGCCTATTATTAATATTTTAAATAAACAGAACACACACAAATATACATATATACATATGGTCTCTAACAAAATATTAACATTAAAAGTGAAGTTTTTTAAGTGTTCATCGATAACAAAATTAAGAATTCTATCTAAAACAAATACCCCAAAAGAGAAAACTGTTGATATTTTATTCAAAAACTTATTAATTTCTTGCTTGAATGGACGGAAATGTTAAAAATATTTACAAAACTCAATAAAGTTTAACATTTGACGTTTAGCTGTATATATATTAAAGCACATATTTAGACGCACATTTCAATTTAACATAAAAGCATCATCATAAAAATAAATTAAACAAATATTTAAGGAAATCATATAGCAAAAAAAGGGAAAACCTTACAACAAAATGAACAACATATAAAATTTAAACTCCTACATATACAGACAGACGTACAGACAGCAGTACAAAAAAATGAACAAAAAATTTGTTAAAGGAAAAGATTTACACAACCATTTCCACCTACAATGCCAAAACACCTACTCACTCCTAGCAAACGTTTGCTGGTTAAAAGAACAACTACTATAGAGTACTTTTACAAAACCAAAAATTTAAAAAGGAAAATACATACAACAAACAAGCACAATCTTCTCCCACCATACAAAGACATTGAGGATCATTTTAATTTAATTTGCCTGCCAAACCAAGCACAAACATTCAAGATGAACATCCGCTTAAGTAGAATGGTAGTTTCCGTTCTCGTATGTGTAAATGTATTTGTGTGTCTGTTTGTGGTAGAAGTAGCTGTTTGGTAGGCATTTAGTGTATGTAATTGTATGTTCTTCCTTGAGACTTTAAAAAAGGACTAAGTAGGACTTTGTTGTTAACTGCTTGGTGGCAGGAGGAATTGAACATATAATTTACAAAATGAATCTGAGAAGTATTAATTCATGAACACACAGGCAAGCCCATACAGGCATGTTTATAAAATCAAGCAATTTATTAAAAATCCTTTGGAATTTTTAAGAACAAAAAAGTTTTCTAAGTTTTCTGAACATAAAAATTACCACATTAACTTAATGCATGTTGGTACACAAAAGTATTTATATATGTTAAACAAATGAAATAAAGTACAGTTTTTATTAATTACTTACAAATATTTAACAATTTGAAATATATATTTCTACTACAAATATCGATATGAGTTTGTAGATAATTTTGTAATTTCCTGTTTAAATAACCAAAATTTCATAATATTTTGTAAAAAAAAACTTCATTGAATTTAGCTAATTGTTATAATTAGGTATAATAACTTTTCAAGTTATTGAATAACATTTTTTAAAGTTTTTAATATTTTTTTATACCCTACACCACTATAGTGGGGAGGGTATTATACGTTTGTGCTGATGTTTGTAACATACAAAAATATTGGTCCAATACCCACCTTAAAGTATACCGATCGATTCAGAATCATTTTTTGAGTCGATTAAGACATGTCCGTCCGTCCTTCCGTCCGTCCGTCTGTCCGGCTGGCTGGCTGGCTGTCCATGTAAACCTTGTGCGCAAGTTACAGGCCGCAATTTTCAAGATAATTTGTTTTTTTGGCACAAGGACGAAGCCTATTGAAAATGGTTGAAATCGGTCCATTATTTCACCTATCCCCCATACAACCGTACCTTCCGATTTGAACTTTTTATGCTATAATTACGTCAAATATTCTGCTATCTCTCTAAAAATTGGCACAAATAAGTTTTATATAAGTATAAATGATACTGCAGATTTTCGTAAGGATCGGCCTATATTTGACCCTAGCCCCAATACAAACCCCCCTTCAAAAAATGACAAAACTAACTGTTGTTTAAAAATATATCCTTTTCCCAAATTTACCGAGGATCGGCCCATATTTGACCTATATAAACCCTCATTTAGAAATTTTAGTTTTTTTATCAATAAATGGCTTAAATATTTTGGAATTATGGTAATATTCAACATAAAAGTTTTTTTACAAAAAATAAAAATTTTATAAAAGTAAAAATTGTAAAAATATACTCATGGTGTAGGGTATCATATGGTCGGCCATGCCCAATATACTTTCCTACTTGTTTTTTAATTACTTTAACATTATTTAGTAATTAAAGGTTTAATGTATAACAATTATTAAATGAAGTTTTATAGGCTGTCCCTAAAATTAAAGTATTTGTATGATAACAATTAAAATATTAAGTTAGTTTATCGAAAAACAGTTGACTGGTATAAATGAAATTTTAAATTCATCCAAAAAATATTATTTTTTACCAAAACAATCTATTTAATTTAAATAACCACTATAAACTGTTCAATTTTTGCACAAAAAGTATTTCCGTTAAGCAATAAAACTTTATTGATAAATTTTTTGAAACCATAGTTAGACTTATCAGTAGAATGTCCGGAGTATACAATTTTTGAAGAATTTCATGTAGGACTAATTTCAATTCAATGCGTACTAATGTACAGAAAATCAAACAAAAATTTTTTTGTATTGTATACTTTCATTGGAAGTAAATTTTTTTTGGCTCATCCTTATATATAATTTTTTTGCTTATATAAAACAACCGTTTGCTTTGAAAACCAAGTGTACTTTTTTGTTTAATATCATTTTCTTTACGTCTTTTCTGTAATCATCAAAGTGAATAATATGCTTTTTCAGATTTTCGTTGCTCATTTAAACAGACACAATTTATTAACAGAGTCTGGTACTTGCAAACTCTAAAATAAATATACGTTTGTATATGCTTAACGTACAATATTTTGATTCTTTTAAAACTTAATATTCTATATATATACTCATATACACAAAATTATATTTATATCCAGCAGTCTTATGGGAAGTCAACGTATCCTTTTTATAAAGTAGTTTTCCTACATGTTAGTAAATATTCAATGCTTGCAACCAGGAGTAAATTTAATAATTCAGGACAGTCATTCGAAACTTTGTAACCCAAATACATATAAACTACATAATTATCTACATTTTTGTGTTTATATGTAAAATGTAGAAAACCCAACTTCCTGTAAACACATTCATTAAAACTTAAGAATCTCAAATACTGTGATATAATATTTTAGTAAATAATAGTGCTATGTTCTTGTTGTTTCTTTTAGTTTCTATTTTTATTACATATAAACGTACAATATACCCACACATATACTTCCTTTGATTTCAATGCTCTTTTTAAATATTCTCTTATATTCTATTGCCTTTTTCTTCATATGTATATTTGCAGAGATCCCAAATTGGTTTACACAATAAAATGTGGGAGTATATGAACTCACGCAAACATGTCTTTGTTAGTACGTACGACGAAGGCATTAGACGTGTTCGAACATCAAAAGGCAAATACGCTCTACTGGTGGAATCACCAAAGAATGAGTATGTTAATGCACGAGAACCCTGCGATACAATGAAGGTTGGACGAAATCTTGATACCAAAGGATTTGGTATTGCCACACCAATTGGATCACCACTCAAGTGAGTATTCAACTTAGGCGAGAGTATTAAGTTGATTTTTTAATTTTATTTAATGTTTATATAATGAAAATATAGCACATAGTTAGAGTTAGTTATACATTCTGGGAAATTAAATTAAGGGTGTTTTGTAGTAATGAAATCTATTTTTATGATATTGATTTTGAGGTAGAGCACAGATAAATCAAAATCTAATTCTAAAATTGAACTTTAGTAGAAACAGATTTTAATAAAAAAAATTTACAATACCATTACAGCATCCTATAGGCTTCTTAAAAATGTATTTCAATTCTATAATTAAATATAATTAAAATTAATAGAATATTCCTCTCAAATAGCAAAACAATTAAGTAAAATTTTATATAGACAATTTAAAATTTTTACAATTATCTGATCACTTCCTTTGTACACAAAGTCTAGAAATCTAGCAAAGGCTATTGGGAATCCCAAACTTTTTAATTTGTGTGGAGCTTTTACAGATAAAGCATATGAAGTGGTAGCCAAACCTTCTAAACACTTCGTGTGAAGCCTTTGGTTGAATGAAGGGCGAATAAATATGTTCCTTTAAATTAATTTCCCACACTATTATGTGTATTTAGTATGCATAAGTGAATGTTAGTGTGTGTGTGATAGGTGTAGGCAAAAATAGTCGTTAGAGTAGAGAGGCATTTACTAATAAATGTACTATATGTGTGTAATAAGATTACAAGCAATAAATATTAAAAGAAAATTACAAAGGACATCTGCATAGTTGAACACATACATATACATACATAAATATTGTCCGGGTACATTTCATACTCCGCCTAACGGTAGTAATTTATACTTAGTCCTGTTATAGGATTACAGAATTTACACCAGACACTTTTATTCATTTCAACAACTGGAAAAAGAAATAAAGAAATGAACTTTCAGCAGGCTTACACACACACATACTAACAAATTACAGAAGATTAATGCATTCATTTTGTGTTGGAATTTTTTTATTATTTTGAATTGTACTTTACGTTTTTCCTATTTTGTCACATGTACAAGAATCATCAATTAAAATAAGAATTCTTTCTCGTTTCATATATTCAACGTTTTGCATCAAATTCATTTGGAATTCCTGTGTTAAATTAACGCCTACAAAAACACTGTCAACATCATCATCATCGTCGTCATCATCATTGCTGTTGTTGTCGACATCTTTGCTGTTTTGTCGTCATAAAACTGGTGGATATTTGATTGTTTCTTTGGATGATGTTGATGTTACTGGTATTATTACTATTATTACATGCATCTGTATTTTACGGTTGGCTGACTTGGTACACTCACACAAACACAAATTTGCTTACAAACAAAAAAAATCATATGAATTCATATGTGTATTGTCAACATAACCACTTCTACTACAACCGCCACTTTATGCCTTGACGTTCCTTATTCAACTACTGCGAATTTCAACTACTACTACTACCACTGCTACAAAAACCGATTATTATTCATCATCGTTACTGCCAATGCCATCGACCTACCCATCCTATACCTTCTTTATAATCATCAACAATGTACCGTATATCCTTTTGTGTGTACTTGTGCGGATTGTTTTTTCTCTCATTTTTTTCACTTCATTTTTTTTGCGATATACCATTTTTATTTGGATTTATTGTAAAACAACTACAATAACACTACATGCACAATGTTTTTTTATATACCGCCGATGACTACATTTTTCCCAGGGATCCAATTAATTTAGCTGTACTCTCGCTAAAGGAGAATGGCGAACTGATAAAATTGCGCAATAAATGGTGGTATGACAAAACCGAATGCAACCTCAACAAGGACAATCAGGAAACTTCACACAATGAATTATCACTGAGCAATGTAGCTGGCATTTTTTACATACTGATCGGTGGTCTACTGGTGGCAGTCTTTGTGGCCATTATAGAATTTTGCTTTCGCAGTAAATCGTCGTCATCGTCGTCGTCATCTGCAGCTGCCAAAATAAATGGTTCGATGTTAGGTTCCACATCATCATCAACACATCAAAGAAATTCACTGTCGGATGCCATGCATTCCAAAGCAAAATTGACTATTCAAGCGAGCAGAGAATATGATAATGGACGTGTTGGGGTAAGTTTCCCATTTAACTCTAAAATTCTTGCTCTATGTAGTCTTGGTTATGCCCCAACTTTATCCTATACTTTTCCTCCTCATCCTTTTCCTCTGTTTATGGCTCTAACTCTCTAATATCCTGTGTTAACTTTAAAAAGCCATTGTTAAGTTTACGTTTATGCTTTTGCCTCCATTTCTGTTGTTTTTTTTTTGGCATCTCTCTGCTGGGGAGTTCTCCTCATTTAATGTTTCCATGTTGTGTTTACATTAAAGTACTTGTGATAAATTTTCTTTGTAGTTCATGAGGTTTTTCATTTTAGCAGAAAACAAAAGAACTGGAAAACTAAAATAGACAAGAATTACATAGAACAACATTATAAGTAGTAGAAAAAAGGGTAAACACCATAGAAGGTTTCAGTCAAACCTGCTGAATTTCCATCATAAAAGAACAAAGTAAATAATAATGGTAGAGTATGGGTGAAGTATTATGAATGATAGCTTATCGTGGCTTCTATTAAGTAAATACATTTGCAAACATCATTATTTTCTTTTATGAGTTTTACTGGTACCCGCATAACTGCAATAAAAATTTGTTTACCTTTTTATATAATTTTATTTTTTACTTTGTGTTATTGATTTTCTATTGCAAAATCACAAACTACTGACCGGATATAAATAAGCTGTAAAGAAAACAAATCTCAGAAAAATATATTTTTAAATTTTTTAATTGGTGTTGTTATTTGAAGGATTTTTAAGCTTTTTTCATTCACCGCTTTAAGTTATGAACTTTTTTATCTTTCTACTTAACCTTATAGTCAAGAATGTTTTTAAGTAAAGCCTATCCCAGAGTGTTTTCTACGTCGGTCAAAATCTGAACTGCAAGGTGGATGAGATTGATAACTTCTCAACTCTTTTTTGTAAATATTTAGTTTTAAGAATGTTGTTACACCATGCGACTGAGAGTTTATCCGCCAATGCTCTCTTCAAGCGGATCTGTTGCATTCGCAACATGTTTCTTGTGATGTTCCGTCTAGATTTCAGTAGCTTGTAATCGGGCCATTCTCCATTTAATCAGCATTTCGGTCATATAATGACCAATTCCAATTCTTAGTCTTAAATTCTTAGTCTTAAAACTTCCTTGTCTTCCGTGTCTAATCACCAAATTAACTATTGCGTGTATTATTATTGTTTTAAAAGCAATGTCCGAAAGTTATATATCAAGACTAAAAATTAAATACTTACATAATATGTCATTTGTAAGTCATTAATAGACTACTAAGTTATGCAGATATTATGTAGCATTCATGGAGACATAAGTTGTTAAGTAAGTACAAGTCATTACCACATATTTTTTGTGAGATTTCGCACAGATATTTATCTCATGTTGATCTAGTTTGCTTGATTTTGAAATATCCCTAGCTCCTTTACCCGTCTTCAAAATCTCATAAAAATTACAATTAAGAATTAATCTTATTACAAAATTATAAAATTGGACTAAAATGGTTTGTTAAAAAATGAATCACACTTAGAAAAATATATAAAGTACAGTTATTATTTGACCCGAAAGAAGCACTAATAGTTATATTAATACATTAAAAAATCATAAATTCAAAAATTACTTAAATCGTGAATAAATTCTGAAATTTATCATCTACAAGTTCATATATGAAGTCTATATTTAGTTTAAATTTTGCAATTTTCTCTGTTTAAAAATTATATAGAGACAATTTATGTAAATCAATTATAAATAAATTGTGAGTAACGTTACGAAAATTTGGAGTTATTCTAAAACTTTATTTATAATGTTTTCATGACACGGATTTATTGAAATTTAATTCAAGAAAAACATTCAGGAATATACAGTTTCAATTATGCAATTTGACGCAAACCTAATATGATCCATAGATTAATTAATAAATAAATGGTAAACACAGCATAAAACACTTGTATGTGGCAATAAACGCAATGCAGTTTTCTATTATCTACAAAACTATTGATTTTTATTCCCAAATAATTAGGCATCATAGTTGTTTGCGGCCTTAATTAGTAAATGCAGTTGTACAAATTGAACGTATAGCATGAGTACATAAAATTTTCAATTACAACTGTTCAATGTACATGTACTGATAATTTTTTTTAAGCAAAAATATATGAAAAAGGATTTTGCTTAATTTATAATAACTTCCAAGTAACATCAAATAACTTTAAAATACATATAGCTATATGGCTTAAAATCTGTTTATTTATACTATTATTTTCCCATAATTTTTTGCCTTGTGCCTGTAAACAAAAACACATCAATTGTTCCTAGTTGCAAAATCTGAAATTTTATACTTAAGTGGTCTTCTGGTGCTGTTACAAAGATCAATGCACATAACAGTATAATTATTTAAAGTCTTCCAAAACATTTAGTTTGAAAAATCAACTCCCTCAATAGGCAACAATCAAATACAACCATTTTAGGTAATAGAGTTTTTGAAATTTGATTTTTTTCCATATTTTTCATACTCTCAACTTAATTCTTGTTCTATTTGTTGATTTCTTTTTAAATGAGAACGTAGTTTCTTTCAATTCTATGTAAAATGTACAATTTTAAAAACTTTGTTATATTCCCAGGACTGCAAAGCAAAATCGTATTTAGTAGTATTGTTTATGGTAATTTGAACCATTATTTTGTAGAGTTGTGGATGGATGACGACAACAGACCTATAGGTAATATGAAATTATATTCAACATCATCTTTAACAGGCTTCTCTCTTGCATGAACTGGTTAAATGGTGTAAGTGAGTGCGTGTGTGCGTGCATGTGTGTAGACTAAACGATCCCTAATGCAATTCAATTCAAATTGAATGTAACTTATAATATCAGTGTGTTGGTAAAACAACTACATACATACATATGTATGATTACACTAACACTTTTGTATGTGTTGATGTTTGTATAATTGTTTACTTTATGCAGTTGACGTTCTAGCCATTGCTGTTGCTGCTGTGTTGTTAGTTTGAAATTTTACTTTCCTTTTGGTTGTTGAATGATGTTGTTTGGTGTTGAAAAAGTCATTTGCAAGTGCTTTATGTACATACATGCATACATACTCTCACTCAAACTCACACTTTTAAAGATGCCCTGCAGTTCGGAGTAGATGCCCTAATGTAGTTTACTGAATTAGCTATGTAAAAGATAGACATTCGCATATTATTAAACAAACACAACTAACGTATCAAATGATGCAAAACTTCAAGTCAACCAAGTAAGCCTATCCAAAAGGTATATATTGTGTGCTTATTAAACTGCTGGGTTGTACATACATAAAAAGTCATCTGTATAATGTTACTGTTATACAATTAAAGTATAGTTGTATGCCTGTATAAATGAGTACATGTATGTTATGTTTGATAAAGCTTTGAAAGAGGACGTCAATAATTTCAATTAAAATTGTTTGTATTCGTTTCCCTGTATGAATACGTGTGTGATAAAGAAGGTATATATGTGTTGTATTAATTCGAATTACGTTTATCGTGCGTATGAATGATATTTAACTGTTTGATAAAGCAGCAAAAATCTAAAGATAAATATTTGTCTTTAAGTGTAAGGAAAGTCATTGCAATAATCAAAACACATGATTATTATAATGGTAGGAAATCAATTGTAGTAATTGTTAAATACGGATACAATATAAATAAAAGGATTATTTTAATAATTTTACAGATTCAAATTTACAAAACATGTAGCTAAATTTTTAGTTTAATAAAGGGAGAGAGAGAGACAGAGCTAAATAATCATCCTAGGAGAAAAAAATTCCAAAATTTTATTTCCAATACCTTTATTGATTTTTAAATAATATTCAAAAAACTCACTAATCGATACAACTCTTTTAACACTAATTTAGTACTTAAATTGTGCCTCGTTACAGTACTATCCTACAGCTCAATTAAACGCCGGCACACCACCCACCGATGCCGAGACAATGCACATGAATGCGCATGGTCAAGTTTGACATGAACATGCGCAGGATACACGCCTATGACGTACACCCTGCGCACCAACAATACGACGCATAATGGCCAACAGTCGACAGGAAACCGAAAAGATCTTAAGCAATCACGAACAGTTGGCTGGCAGTCAAAATAGTACACTGTTGCGTAATCCAGATGTAAATCATCCTTATAATAAATGAAATGGAACTGATTATCTAACGACAACAACCACAACAACTATTTCTAATCCATCTCCTCCCCCTCAATATATAAGTGAAAACCATTAACATAAAATATTGATATAGGTAAAAATATTTTCATTTCTTTTAAGTTTTATGTGAAACCGATATATAAAATTAGTTATAATGGAAAAAAAATTAAAAAAAAAAACAGTTTTAACATATAAATTACATAATGTAAGTAAAAAAGTAAATATTAGTTTTAATTATTTAAAATAATAGTACTAATTAATAATAACAAACAAATATAATATTAAAATTAAATTATTATAAATATAAAAACATAAATATATTTTTTTGTAAGATGTAAAATGTTAAAGTCCTTAAAAAAACATTATTTTTCACATTTATCCAAAAATTGTCATCTTTTGTCATTGTAGATAAAAAAAACAAAAAATCAAATCAAAAGGTCAAAAACAAAATCAAATTAAATCAAATAAAAAATGCAACCAATAATAAATAACAGCTGCATACAAAATTATACAATAAAGATGGACAAAATATTGTCCAAGTAAAAGAAAATTTTGAATTTTCAAATATTTTAAAAATATAATCTCTGATCATATCTGATCATTTTACATGCAGCTGTGAATGACACACAATTAGCTACAGACAAATATAACAGAAAAACATTATAGATGTACCTTATTACAAAATAAAACTAACACAAACAAAATATAAAACTATTAAAAGAGCAACAACAATTAAAAAAAAAATAATTAATTCTAAAATTATGAACATCTGAACAAAAAATAAGCTTTTTATAAACAACACGGAAGCTGCAGGCAACTACAACAAAAAAACCCAAATAAAAACCACAACAAGAACTTGCAACCACATATACCATAAAACATAAGAAAAACGCAAAAACATTAAAAAAATAAACAAAAACCATAAGCTAAACATTTTAATAAGGATATGAAAAAATGTACACACAGAAATACTAAAACTCATTCACATACATCAGAACATTAAAACTAAGGTTATCTTTAAATTTCCTTAAAAAATCCCTTTGAAAATTAATTCAGGTCATAAAATTTCAAAAAATTTACTTTCTTAATGGGTCTACCTGTAATATGAACGAATAAGTATAAACCTATCTCCAGTATTGAAACAATTGCAATATGCTCCATATTTGACAACAGGCCATAAACATCTTGAAAATATTAAATACCATTTTGAAATACCTTTTCAAAATACCTTCGTATGTACATATATAAACAATTCAATGCCAATATTAAATACCCAGCAGGTCAACAAAGAGTCAAAGGCAATAATTTCCATTTCGGTCTTACTACCGGGATACCACTATTTCGTCTTTAGTCATGCATGTACTCTTTGTATCCGAGGATAAGGAAAATCGTCACTTTAGTGGGCAATTGAAAAACAACTAAAGCCTATTGCAGCCTCTCCGTAATCTATGGGATGATAGACTTCCATGTAAGACAAGCACATGTTAAAATAGCTAGTCACCTGAACACTCGGTGGCTAGGAGTAACCCAAAATGTAAGGTTCGCGAAAGTCCGACATAACGGCTGGGTATGCCAATATAATAGTTAAATATTCATACATAGTAATAACGCATTTGTGTAATATTTCAAACAACTTAACCCACACAGTAAATAAAGTACTGGTTCCGTTCTACTTCAATTCCAGTTATTTTTTAGTTCAGTTGTAATTCTGTTACAGTTCTAGTTTAGTTCAGTTCTAGTTCAGTTCTAGTTCAGTTCTAGTTCAGTTCTAGTTCAGTTCTAGTTCAGTTCTAGTTCAGTTCTAGTTCAGTTCTAGTTCAGTTCTAGTTCAGTTCTAGTTCAGTTCTAGTTCAGTTCTAGTTCAGTTCTAGTTCAGTTCTAGTTCAGTTCTAGTTCAGTTCTAGTTCAGTTCTAGTTCAGTTCTAGTTCAGTTCTAGTTCAGTTCTAGTTCAGTTCTAGTTCAGTTTATTTTCAGAATTAATTGATCAGAACTATATAACAAATATAACTAATACATCAATAATTCTACAATAATATAAGGTCCTATAGCCGGAAGTTTATTACTAATTGTATTTCAAATAAAGAACAACCAGTTTTATCTTAAATATTCTTAAAAAAATATATAGAAAGTAAAAGCGAAAACAAAAAAATGGAAAAAGGCAACAACATCAAAGTGTAACCTTATCAAAGGAAATGTTGTAAAATAGAAAAAAACCTTGACGTTTAAAATTTTTTATTATACAAAATTCTGTATATTTTTTACTAACACAGAAGTTCTTGTCCTGTTTTTGTGTGTGTGTATTATTTACAATTCAAAGCCTTTCAGCTTCAAGATGTGTGTCTAAAAAATTTAACAAATATCGCAAAGTCCAAGGTTGATATGATATGAAGTTCAGCTATAAATGTAAAATAAAATATTCTTTCCTTTTTTACAAACAACTACACGTGCAAGTGAATGAATATATTTATATAGTTGATAAGGGGTGTATGTGAGTGAGCGTATGGTTTTGTATTTAGACACTTGCGTGCTTATCGAGTCATAAAACTACTTCATAACAACCACATACACACATACATATGTATGTACAATATTTACATAATAAACTCTATAGACTTACATTGTGGTGTATATGTATGTACATATGTATTGACTAACAGTAAATACATACTATTCATATTTCATATAAAATACATATTCAGTGATATTAAGGCGCTTTGGTACCAAATTAAATTTGTTTTTATTTTTAATTTATTGTAGAGATTGTAATTTGTTCTCTTGATCATTTCCAAGGTCGATGGGCATTCTTCACTTTCATTACAGACTACAAATTTATATTTGTTGTAGTATTTTTTAAATTTATTTCATTAGTTTTGGTGCCACCCTAATATATGTACATTATATAAACATTAAACATACATTTAATTTATGTATTATTAACAAATATTTAAAATTTATTATTATTTAATAATTATTAATAAAAACAAAATGAATTTGCAATTAATTGCATTAAAATGACTGAATTAAAATTTGTTATTAAAATAAAAATACTTAAGTTAAAACCAAATAATAATAAATAAAATTGTAAAAAACTACTGTTGTAATTAATTTTAAATTAAAAAAAAATCAAAAAATAGAAAAAATAATTAAAACAAAAATGATACTAAGTAAAATTTGCAGGATGATTAATTAAAAATAAAACTAAATTATAAATAATAAAAACAAAAATTATATTAATTATAGTAAATAATTTAACATAATAATAGTTATAGGTTAAATACATATTTAAAATTACAAGAAAAGAAATAAAAAATCTCCTTGAAAAAACAAAATACAATTTTATTAAAAAACAGAAACTGGTAGTTATACAAAATTTGTTTTAATAGTTTTAACTTAAAGTTATAAAACACAATAAAAACAACATAAAAACCATGTAAAAAATGAGCATTGTATTTAACAACAATAAAATAAAATTGCGATTAAAAATATAAAATAAACAGCATAAAAATTAACATGTCACAAACTTCCTTTTTTATATTAAAGAATTAACGTCTCCCCCAAAGAAAAAATAAAAACAAAATAAAAAAATATATTAAACCTGCTTTTAATTATAAATAATAATAATAATTAAATGTTGTAAATGGTTTTTTCTATACATTTGATTTAATTTAACAAAAAAAATTAAAATAATAGAAATTAATTAAGTAATAGTAGTGACAATTAAAACTCAACAAAATGAACAAAAAAAAAATATCCTTAAATTTAGGGCTGCTCTTTAGTAAATAAATTAACTAAAATTATTATAAATTAACTTGTTAATTGTAAATTAATTTCCTTTCATAACATATTTTTCTTCCCATACTAATTTTCTAAACTAGTTAAGTGATAAATAAAAGTAAAACAAACAAAATTATTTAATTAATTGAATTAATAATTTAATTATTAAAACAAATAAAATTAAACTGTATGTAAGTCATATCAAATAAAAAAAACATTTGTAATAAAAATTTATTAATTAATTTTAGTTGTTATTTTTTTGTTGGAATTATTTAAAAAGTTATATTACAATTCATTAAAAGCTGAAGGTTATCATATTGTAACTATAATTTCAGATTTTCTATAGATAAATTTTGTAAAGCCTATTGGAAATACATATTGCATTCAATAGGATTCATTGATGTCTTTTTCTTACAAGAAAATTTAGAAAATTTGTTTCAACTCAAAAACTGCAGGTAGCAGTGGGTAAATTGATAAATTATCCAAAGAAATAGTACTATTTTGATAGTAACTTTTTAGAAACTCCCTTTAGAAGGCTTGAGTAATATCAATTACATTTTCATTTATATTTTTTAAAAGTCATTGCAATTGAAGTTTTACCAATTAAATTTAATTTTCATACTAATTAAAGTTTTATTAACTTACTAGTAAAAACTTTTATTGCCATGTAAGGGGTAAGGGCACTTCACGCAACCACACTTTACAAAAGAAAATCAAAGTCGTATGATATATATATTTTGTTTTACACGATTGGTATAAAACAATAGCTAAGTAAAATGGAAACAATTATTTCACTTTTTTTGTATATGTTTATATAAAAATACATCCCTGATCTAATGCGACTTGCTTGTTTTTTTAATCATTTCAAAAAAATGAAGCGAGCCATTAAACTGTCAAATTTTCCATTCGTATTTTCTCTCAATGTGTGATGGTTCAGTTACTTTAATGGGAACTGTATATTGGTTTTGAGCTGATATTTGTAATGAACAAATTTGTCCTAACTTTAAGTAGAATCGGCTTAGAATCGTTATTTTAGTCGATTAAGCCATGTCCGTCTATCCGTCCGATTGCTTGTGCGCATGGTACAGTCGCAAGATAATTGAATGCGATTTGGCTCATACTCTGTGCCAAATACTTTTGATCCAAGAACGATAACCATTGAAAATAGTTACAATCAGTTCATTATTTCAACAATTATATTATATACACTTGTATATCGATAAAAAGTGCCGCAATTGATCATACAACCGTAGATGATGTTGTCGAATTTCATAAAGATCGTCTCCTCCTCAGAAAATTACTTCAATGTCCAAAATTCAGTACAATAAATTATTATTTAAAAATATCGAAAACAAAAAAATATTCCAGATAAAAGCTTTATTATGAAAAATAAATCATATTTAATATTCATAACTGGTATAGGGTATCATATGGTCGACCAAGCCCCGCTATACATTCATACTTCTTTTAATGTATTTCTTTTTTTGTTAAGCTTTAAAATTTAACTCTTATACATTAACATATTTTTTATAAATTCAATAAACAACAAATATAAATTAAAGCAACAAAACAAAACAAAAATCAAATCAAAATAAACAAAAAATCAAAAATATATTTTATACATTTAAAGAGTAACTATCTCAGTTAAAGCAGCATAATTAAATAAAAACTCCATAAATTATAAAAAAACAATTAAGAATAACAATATTTGTTGCATATGTATTATGTCAAGGAACTAAATAATTTTCAATAAAATATTTTTATAAGAATTCCAATACAATTAAGGTTTTTAAATTTCATAATGTTTTTTTATATTGTTTAATTTGTGTTGTATTTAAATATTTGTATGTGTTAAAAAAAATTCAATAAATATTACGCATTTTTTTTTGTTGGTTATGTTTCTTTTTAATCCGTGTATGTATTTAATGAATAAATATTTTATATTAAATATAACAAATAATAAATATTAATGAAAAAAAAATAACAATATGTATTATTAAATATATATATAGTATTAAAACATACATACATATATATTGTTAAAACTACGCATTTAATAAATATTAAAAGATAAAAGTAATAAAATACATAAATACAGAAAAATTAACAACAACAAAATCCAAACAAATATGTAAGTTTAATGAAAAATACGATTATTTGAAGAAGAAGAAGAAGAAGAAGAAGAAAAAAGAGAGAATAGTCAAGCATACGAAACATCAAAAAAAATAAATAAAATAAAAATTTATAAAAAAAAACAACTAAGTAGTTTTTATTTAAAAAGTATAAGGAAATTAAAATTTGGAATTGTCATTTCCGTTTTTTTTTGCACCACCTGATTTGGGTTTTTTATCCCATAATTACGTCATAACGGGACCTCTCCAAAAATTGACACAAATAAGTTTAATATAGGGTAGAAGGGAGATCGTACGCCATAGGGGAACATCAGCCAATAACGAATAACTTGAAATCTGAGTAATCGATTTTATCGCATTATAAAATTTTGTTTTCATTTATCGATTATCTATCATCCCTGAAAATTTGAAACATTAACTTTACATATGATGGGAGGCAGACATGATTAATTTTTTTTTCAAAGGACTGTGAAAATATTTCACTGTGCGAACTTTTTGTGCTAACTTTTTTAGTTTTTGTGATAGAAAAAATTGGTCAGTATTAGAATGTCAATAATAGTGAACAATAATTTGAAGCCCAAAAAAAATTTTAACCAAACCTCAGAACTGACCGTGGAACACAAGCGTCAAATATATGTAATGCTTGTGATATAGAACAAAATTTGTTTAAAATATAGAAAAAATCAGCGATAATTTGTTTTAAATTTTTTGTTAAGTTTTGTGAAATAAACAATAAATATCTAGTTTATTATACTCTGTTTAATGGATTAGAGTATAAAACAGCAAAATTAGTTTTTTTTGTATTTTTTTATTTTATTTTACTTATGACAAATCCGGCCCATCCCCTTGTCGTATTTACCCCATGGATGGGGCGGTATCAACGTTTTTGGTCAGTGCGGAAAAATTAAAAAAATATGTACATGAGGATGACTTAGAAAATATTAAAAGGAATAAAACTAAAGCCAACATATCTAAGTATCCGAACCAAGAAAAAAATTAAGAATATGTGTTGTGGTTTTAATTGGAGACCGCCTCAAAAAAAAAAAAAAAATGGCGTACCCTATGTATAGATGACACTGCCTATAGTGATCGACCCTTATTTGAAACGAGTTTCGATACAAACCCCTCTTTAAAAAATATCTTAAACGTACAAAATTTAATTTTAAACTCAAAAAATTACTTTCAACAATTAGTATAGCATTGAGATTCTGCATAACTAACTCTTATATAAAAATATATAGTTTCTCCAAACTCAATGAGGATCGCATAAAAGTATTTTTTATGAAAACTAAATAACTTATAAATATTCTCATGGTGTAGGGTATCGTTTGGTCGTACACTAATCGTACTTATCTAATTTTAAGTTAGTTTTATATTGACTTGGAATCAAGAAATAATACACTATATTGAACGAGTTTTAATCACCATGAAATAAGACACAACAACAACATTCGGACAACATTTAAATTTAGACCTTCCTGTTCAAAAAATCACTTTAACATCCAAATAAAATTTATTTTCTATCCATTTATTACAATGGAATCCAACTACAATGAAAAACAAGTTAAAAGTTTGTCAAAAAGTATGGGATGATGATAAAAAGCTTTACAATATTAAAAAGTACTGTAAAAAATATGTATACTGGTGTTTTTATATCCTGTACTGAATCAAATATGTTACAACCAAAAGTTGGCTAAGATTATAATTCTATTATTAAACAGCGTGATTATAACTGGAGCTACAACTGCTGTCGACAAAGAGTTTTCATAATTTTTTTATAAAGAAAAAATACATCTTGTGGTTTGCGATATTGTGATTAAGATAGAATAAATTAAATGGTCCTGGTCCATTTAAAATATTAATAGCTACGACGAAGTTTTTTTATAGTAATTAATAAGGAGATTTTACATATGTAATTTTTTGTGTTCGGAACACAAAAAATTACATATGTAAAAAACAAACATCGACAACAATTATTCTTTATTCATATACATTATATATACAGAAAATTATTTCCTTATATTTTTATTTATATACCTCCGTTTATTGTAATAAAGCTGTAATGGTACAATAACAGCTTTTTTAAGCTTTAAGGAAAACTGTAAAGTATTATAGGCAGCAAATGTTCGAACCATAGTAAAATTGAACTTTTAAGTTTATTTACTAAAGGAAGTTTATAGCAAATAAAAGTAAACATAATAACGTTTAATTCAGTTATAAAAAATATTGTGGACAAAATATTCAATAACTACGTACATTTTATTAAACATACATTTTATTAAAAGAAACATTTGGATATGAAACGAACTGTATATGAATGTTGGAAAATTTTTCTGAATCTAAAAACTAGGCACAACTAAGTCAAGGCGAATTTATAGTGAATTCGCTCTAGAACTACTTACAACCATATATACGTGGGTAATATAGAAATCGCTAAACATGGAATTTTCTCTGTTATATGTTGGTGATAATTTAAAAACTTTCACCATAAAATGAGGCCACTAAGTGGTTAAAGGATTTACTAAATTAACTTAAACAATGCCTCGTTTCCATATATTTCTCACGAAAAGCATAAAAATATTCTAGTCTTACAACTTTTTACAGGTCTATTCGGTTTTTTTTTTTTGTGAATTCAAATTTAACAAGAAATATTTAAATTCCTTGTTTTATACAAGATTTGAAAATTTTCAGACAATTTTTCCAAAAAAAATAATAATTTCTATAAGGTAAGCCTAATAGAAACAAGTTTTCAAATCCAACCACAAACCATTAAGCTAATTTGTCAACCATTTACACTGAAATAGTGGTGAAAAGTTCAATTCTATAATTTTCTTTAACATGATGAAATTCTTCTTGTACAACTTTAATACATTTATGATTTTTATAAGTCGACTTTGAAATGAATTAAATGCAAAAATTCTAATTCTTTTAAAATTTTTTATTTATATAAGGATTTCATTGCAGATCACTGTTTTTGAGAATAGCTTTAGTATTTCTGTTATTTTACTAGTTTTACTAGAAACACAGCAAAAACATGATATTGTGCCTATACAACAAATTACCTTTTTAGTGAGTCCACATATTCGACACATCGAATATTACATGTAAATACTTTGTTAGTTAGTTTAAAAAGAGGAGGTACATATATACATCAAATACGAAGAAATAGACCTAGGCCTCTATCGGGCCTGTTGTGCGCACCTTAACAAGTACAACAGGTGGGAATCGATCCCACCACCTCCGGTATACCAAACTAGAACACTAACTACTACCTACCGGAGGCCACATACACTTTGTTAAGAACTGTTTCAAAATTTTGTTTTTTTTATATACATAAATATATTTTTAAGAGTTTAATTTTCATTTCTTCTTTTTATTTTAAATAGTTTCACATTATAGTTAAAATTAAGCCATAATTTAAAATTTCATTCTTTATTTTCATTTAAAATTAAAAAAAAAATAAAAATAAAAATTAAAACTCAATTAAACTTGGCTTTGTGTAAATATTGAATAAATTTCGTAATGCCATTTATTGGCACTTAATTTGAAACAAAGTACACAGCAAAATGAAAAAAACTAAATACTCGTAAATAAATAAATTTTAATTCAATAAAAAAGACAAAAGACAAAAACCATTCATAAACAAATTCAATGCAATTGAAAGCAATAAAATAAAAAACAGCAAAAAACTAAACAATCCCTTCTGTCAACAACAACAAAAATAATGAATTTTACACAGACACAAAAACAGTTACACACACTCAGGCAGATATACATAGAATATAATTCACATTTTTCATTCAATGAACCTAACTGTTCACATACCCACATAGAACGTGCATTTACATATATGTTTGTGTTATCAACATTATATATGCATTACAATGTAAGCATGTGTATAAGCAGTAGAAGTAGTTTAAATGCATGAGAACAAAGAAACTCATTACAATATAAATCTATCACGTTTGTAGAAGGACACAATTTATTTTTTGTTTCTTGTTTTTTTTTTCAATTTTTGTCAACACCTTAATTGCACTAGCATAGCTTAATCCACATTTTCCCAGCCATTTTTTGGCACGAAATCTTAATAAACATCACAATTATTTAATCACGTTTAAAAACAATTTACACTGTTAGTCTTATTCACAGTTTATGGCTTTAAAAAGTATAGAAACAATTTTTTATATTATAAAAACCCTCACAAACACCAAATTTCAATCTAATTTAAACGATTTCAATTTGATGAAACTGTACTTAAATACAATATCATATACACACATGTCAACAGTCATAAACTATCAAACTTATATACATACATATATGTATGTGTATATATTTTTATTTTAAATGCATCAAAGGAGTCGTTAACTTAACGTTCTAACACCGCTTACAACGAAGCGAACAACTAACAGAGCATTTTGTTTGCTTGCCAACGAACAGCCTCTGTAAATGCATTAAAATTATTTGCTCATTTTCCTTTAAACGGATAGGAATATGCTTGTGTGCTTGTATCAATATACATAGTATTTGCATACACTATTTGTGTGACAAACTTACGATTATACAATTTATATAAGGATTTATTGGGTAGGCAAGTAAGTTATTTCTGAGAAAATAATTACTTATTTTAAACTATTATAAGTACTTTCCATATAATTTGTGATTATCTAATAGAGAACATAGAGGAAAGTCGTAATCACTACTTCAATATTCAATTTAAACTAAAATCTAACAATATCCTCAATATTTCGTGATCATTTCAATTATTTTACAAAAAATAAAATAATTTTGTATATGATAATCCTTGATACAATACAAATAAGTTAGAAAGTAAATTCGAGCATGGCACAGCATATGATACCCTATAAAGAATGAATAAATTTTTTTTTAATAAATTTTACTTTGATACCGACATCTTTAAGCAATTCACTGACAAAACAAAGTGGCAAATATGGACCAATCTCTATATAGCTCAATATGTAGATTCTTGAACAATTTAGTTCTCCCTAGAAAATAGCGAAAATTCTTTATAAAAAAAGAAATAGAAAATTGGTTATAACGTATTAATATTTTCTATTAAAATTAATTTTTCACATGTAAACGGAAGTTTCCTATTAACAAACCAAATACATTTGGAGCTTAAACTGGTGACAATGCTGTAATGAATTTCACATCATAAAAAAGTATGCAAACACATATTATACATTTTAAAAATGAATAGAAACCCATGATGGTTGTCATTCGCCTCGTCATCATAATCAAAATCATCGTCGTCATCATTATCATCAGCCACAACATCATCATTGTCGTCATCATCAACAAAGAATAGTAGTTTTGTTACTCATACCTTTATATGTATATATCATTTCTCACCATTACCACCAACATTCAACATTACTGAACACGAGCAGCAATGAAGCTGCCAACCCGTCTGTCCATCATCAGTTCACTACTGTTTTAGTTGAGTTGTGCGATAGTTTATCTTTTTGATTGTACTAGTACGAGGACTATTGTAGATTTAGGTGGTGTCTTTATCCATTGTCTCGCATCCAATCAAACAAACAGCTATATCATGTTTAATAAAGCTCTTAGCAGTTTATCATTGGTTGTATGCAATGATTATACTATATTAATATATATATGTTTGGATGTATGTTGTCGATTTAGATATGTTTTAACGTTTAAGGTGACCATTGCACTTCAATTTTGAGTTTTCTACTTAAAGCTTTAAGTTCATTTTATAGTCCTTGGTGACTAAAGTATTGTCGAGTTAATTAATTTTCTCTTTCCTTAATGCTATCATTTCATATGGTCACCTTCTTCGATATTGTAAAAGTGTGAATGTGCAAAAGTGTAGAAATAAATTAATAAAAATTTCATGTGCCAAATAATTATAGTTTACATGAGTTCTTAATTAAGAGCGGAAGTATTTTTCGTGTAATACATACACAAGCTAAAATACAAACAAACACAAACCTATTTATGTCACATACATATTTCTATAGTATACTTATGTATACATACTTATGTACTTAATATACATAGTATAATGGATTATGTTCATTAATTAAGCATCAATCTACATTGAGTAGGAAAATGAAAAAAAGAAACAACAGTATTACCCAGGTATGTGATTGTAATTAAGAACAGCATTTTCAAATTTGTCATTTAAATAATTATTAACGTTTTTTTAACATGTCTTAGATTATATCCATTGCCTAGAAAATTTCAATAAATTTTCCAGAAACTAACAAACTAATAATGTTATTATAATTATTTGCTTTTATGAGAGTTTTACTAACAACACTTTATGGCACGAACAATCGCTGGCGATTTTTGTTTATAATTATGATTTTAATCAGCTTTTGTTTAAAACTTTATTTTTTGTAATATTCTTATTTATAGCCTGTTGTTAATGCCCTGTTTTATATTATATACTTATATAATAGTGACTACAAGACCAATATTAAAAGCGACACTATTATGTAGGGTTGAAGTTGTGAATTCTAAAAATCTTTCATCAAAAATATCGTTAGCTGTCCTTAATACATAATACAATACAAAATAGTTTTCCTCTTATAGAGGATGTGATGTTGTGTAGATATATTGTGTGACTCTTATATTTCCTATCTTCTGGCCAGCGCTTACTGAGAGGACTTTCTATTCTATTTTTTTAGGCTACTCCATAAGATTTGTGTAATCCTACCTACGGTTTCATTATTTAATTTAGTTGAGTGGGATTTTCGTGCTTATGACTTTAAATCGCTCTTGCTGACTCGAACTGTTGTCGATTTGTCACTTAAACTTTTCAATTTCTTTGCCTTAAATAGAAAGTTCTTTAATTATGTATTACCTTGGAGTTGCGTGGTATTCATATGGCACAGTGCTTGACACTAGCCCCCTTATTCATAAAAAAATTCCATACGAAATTTGATTTATAAATCTTTTATAAAATAAAAATTTGTTTATGAATATGGGGGTAGAAGTTTTCTAACATTATTTTCAAACTTTACAATTTTTTTTCTCTGCTCTTATTGAAAGGAATTTCTATTCTAATTTTTGGGTATAAGATATATGTGGTCCCACACGCGGTTCCTTTATTTCATGTGGTAGAGTGGGAGTTTCTTGCCCATGATTTTAAATCTGCTCTTGCTGACTCAAACTGTTTTGGATTTGTCAGAAAAACGTTTCAATATATTTGCCTAAATAGAAAATTCATTTTTCTTTCATGTGTTTTCTAACAGTCTAATACTGTTTTAGACTTAACCTTTTCTGCATTCCTTGCATTCTTATGCAAAAACTGTTATTAAGTTAAAATTGTTTTTAAAACCTGTTTTAAATGGAAAAGATGTGTAGTAAACCATTGTTTACTTTAATAATCGCTTTTGCATAAGAATATCTTTAAAAAAAATACATACGTGTTCAGCAACTATTTAAAGTTCTTCCCTATATTAGGCGTATACTTAATTTTTTTGTAATATCAATAAATCATTAACACGTATACGTACAGTTCTCGTTTATAAAAGCAGGGCAATTAAAATCATTATATTTAAATGATATAATGATGATGAAGTTGTTTTCTTTTTTCAATTGCTTAACTTCACATTATTTATTCTTTATAATAAGATTTACAACTTCAGATAGTAAATCCAAATGGAATAAATGATTTTATTTTTTGCAAAAATTACATTTGGACATTTTGTCAAATGTTTTACTTATGACATTTTACAAGACAATTCCCCTTATTTCAAAATAATTCACATTTTAATAAATAAGAGAAACATTCTTCCAAATTTTCTTTCTAAATCATTCAAATTGCTGAGATCTAACACTGAGTGTTTAACGATTGATCTTAAGCAAGATATTATTTAAATTTCTTTCCAATAATAGTTACGTTATGTAAGATATAAAATGCCCATATTCTTTAAATTGTTGTAATTTTATTGCTGTCATAAAAAAAGAACCAAGTTGAGTGGTGATTAAATTGCCATCACACCCTTTATTTGATTGAATATCTATCCACCAAGAAATATACGGCTCCTGTGCTCATGTATCAGCTTCAGATTTTTTTTTTTATAAATTGAATTCACTCTTTTAATGAAGGATATAGAGTGTCAGATAAAGTTCATTAAATATTATTGAATTTCATATCAACACTATAGAAAAAATCCTTTTGCATTTAACACACCAGAAACACACCAACATAAATACTCAAATATGTACACATGCATACATACATAAAATATTTATAACGCCAAACACTAGATTGACTTAAAAAGCCATTGCATAAATACACACATACAGATATAGTGAGACAGACAACTGTTTTTTTTTCACTCATATTCATCCTGCTGTTTTTTCCGTTTTTTTTCTGTATTTGCAAAACTTTTCAATAAACCCAACGCCCAAATAACTAAATGACATGCATGTGTTTAGTATAGTTAACCATTTGGTATTTGTAAAAGTGTTTGTGTTTGTGAAAAACAAATGTCAAACTGACAAGTACACTTAACTGACATTTCAATAGAAAAAGGAAACCTACTCACACTGGCACACTTGTGTACGAAACACACACACACAATGCAACTCATACTGGTGTTCAATACTATAAAATAGTTTGTGATTATTCAGACAGTTCATAAATAGTCTAAAGATTGATAGAAAGTTATGAATCTGTATGTATTTAAAATGTATATTTGTAGATGATGATGATATTTTATGGACCCCGGTCACTTGTACTGCTGTTTTATACGGGTTTGTTTTCATGTGTTTGAATATGAGAAAAGAGAAAACTCTCAGTTAAACATCCACAACACACCCGCTTTGTTAACTGTAATCTAAGCAAAGGAACAGTATAAATAAGTGTAAACCAAAAGAGGTGAATGTATTATCAGAGTGAAAAGGCCTAAAAGTATTGTAAATCAGTAAACGAAAATGTATTATAAGGGAAAAATAAATAAATCAACTAATACAACCACCCATACAATTCAAACATAAAGCTTTTTTTACATTTCTTTTCTTTTTTTTACATTTCTTTCTTTTTCCTTGTCGTTTTTCCTAATCTCAGAGACTACTCTTATTCAATTATATTATGCTAAAATAAAACAAACACTTTAGACTCTTTGTTTTCATGTTTTTATAAAGATTTCTTGCCTTTTGCAGCTTCCAGTGGAAGATTATTTAAACATTTCACGAAGGCAGAGTAAAACACACCTTTGCCTAAACAGGCTAACAGTCTAAAGAACTGCGACTCTGAATGGCTTGTATAACAAGGTAAAAGAGCATAAATGCTTTTTAATGACGTCATAAAAATTACAATCTATTTCGGATCAAAACGTTTCCAACCACAACAATAACATAACAATATTCAATACCTCTACTCTCTTGCTCTCATTTCATTGCAAAATCAAAAGCTTTTATTTAATTTAACACTCTTTGGCCTTTTCAGTTTAGAGAACATACATACTAATACACTTAAGTTACACACAGCATCAGTGGGTAACTGTAAATTGAGAGTATATATATATAACTGTTTGTTTCTCCGTTTAACAGTATCTGTGTGTTTATTTTAAAGTTTATTTCCTTTGAGATTTGTATTAAACTTCATGGTATTTATTGTTTTAGCTTTTTGCGTTGTTTTTCATTTTAGTATACAAATAAACGTACTTGCACGTAACTAACACAAGCCCTTGTGTATACATATATACATATTTGTATGTATATGTGACAGAGTTTTCAAATCTTAGTGTTCCCATCATTATAATAAAACATTTTGAAAATGTTACTTTTGATTTTCTGCTTGATTTATCAGCAAGAATTTATGGACTTTATGTATACTAAACTTTTTATTCGACAACCAAGAAATTGAACTCCCTTTTGGCACTACATGTTCGCAATGCCAGCATGATACTCAGCTTTTGCAAATAAATACATGTACGCGTACATACACACACAAATGCAAAGTCATATAATTGTATTTTTATATATGTATGTACGTGTATATGTGTGGATATATGCATGTGAAATGATGCTCTTATTCAACATACAACACAATTATACGCTTCTTTTACGTTCAATACATTGCATGTATCAAAGTGTTAATACATACATAGTCCTTTCAAAAGTAATATTAATGCAAGGAATCCACTGAACACACACATGTTATTTCGACAAGCATAATTTTTTTTTAATTATCCTATTTCTGGACAGGCATTTTGCATATGGTGAGGCCACAAAACCTATCTGGGGTTTTTGAATCAATTGTACAGCCAAGAACACTATTAAAAAAAAGCAGTCATAGAACAACTTATTTTTCTTTTTTAGCCCTTTATTTGGTTATCTCTTAGAACAGACCAAATAACACTTAACTAAATCGCAATGATTTGTAACAAAACTTATAAAAATACTATGAGCATGTGTGTGTAAATGTGTACGTTTAATTCTTATGTTATCAAAAATTTTGGTCCTTTTTTATTATTCTTTTCGATTTTATTTATATTCTCGAAGATTTATATGGAACGCATTTTCAGTTGAATGAGAATCTAAAAGAAAGAAAATCACCACATAAATCTAACAAATATATCTCAATGTTGTTATTGCCATTGCTGCTGATGCTCTTGTAGTAAAGATTCGTATGAAATGATAACAAAAATCTATACATATTTCTTCACATGCACAATAACGTTTTAAGTTCAAGTTGATTTTTGCTATACATGCATGAGAATTAGGAAGGTCCCAAATTATTTAAATTTTAAACAAAAATCTACACAAAATATACAAATTTTAAACTTTTGAAAAATATTGTTTGATTTGAAAAAAGTTACACAATATATAACTTACAAGGAAGAAACAAAAAAAATAGATTTCTTAATTTAATAACTTTTGTTTAGAATATTAAAAGATACTGAAAATATAATGAAAAGATTATTTGTGGACCTTCCTATTAGTTATACTATTATCTTATGCACGAGTACGTACAAACACAACCAAGTGGGAATTAATATTCCATACAATCAAAACGATCTTTATTTATTTCAACTGATATGAAAGAGTATTTAGTACTTTTATTAGATGCGGATAAATGTCAATTAGTAAATAAAATTTATGTATTTTTTAATAATATTATTTTGCTGATTTCTATAATAACAATTCATTCGACAAATAGAAATTTTATTTAAAATAAAATTAATAAATTTGCTTACTAAAAATACAATTGAATTAAAATATTTTTGCATGCTAAAATTATTTTTTACATACGCTGTTCTTATTGTCATTGTCCTTGAAAATGACAATTACATGACATACGTACATGGGTAAATGATGTTAGCCACTTGCAAATTTACACTACACGTAACAAGATTAACAATTAACACAATACAAGCTGAAAATCTGCTGACCTGGAAATTACCATTAATCAGATAATTATTTAGCAATATTTGTATACAAAATGCACTCAATTCGGTCGAGTGATTTATTATAACCGAGAGTATGTACGAATGTGTATTTTATAAAGACCGGTTTTTATTGAGGGTTTGTTTTCAAAATTTATTCATTTGTAAAATGTTAAATAAGGCACAACCTTAATTTTTGTTCAAAAAAAAAAAAAAACAATTTATAGCAAAAGAGTTATGAATTATATAATGGAAATTAAAAGGAAAATGTTTTTAATAAACAAAACTATTTGTAGATAGCCAATGCAAATATAAAGGTGTGAAGTATTTAGGTGTTAACTATTCTAATTCAGGAAGGATATAAAGGTTCGTTCAGAACACCTTATTGCAATTATTGGTTAATATGGACTATATTTTAGGCAAATATACATTCTAGTACATTATCTAGTCTACTTATACTTATATATAGACCAGACTATAAGTCTAGCATTATAGTCTGTAGTTAATCTGGACTATAGACTAGACTATAAAATAGACTATAGACTAGACTATAGACTAGACTATAGACTAGACTATAGACTAGACTATAGACTAGACTATAGACTAGACTATAGACTAGACTATGGACTAGACTAGACTATAGACTAGAGTATAGACTAGACTATAGACTAGACTATAGACTAGAGTATAGACTAGACTATAGACTAGACTATAGATTAGACTATAGACTAGACTATAGACTAGACTATAGACTAGACTATAGACTAGACTATAGACTAGACTATAGACTAGACTATAGACTAGACTATAGACTAGACTATAGACTAGACTATAGACTAGACTATATACTAGACTATAGACTAGACTATAGACAAGTCTATAGACTAGACTATAGACTAAACTATAGACTAGTCTATAGACTAGACTATAGAAATTAGAAAAGGAAGATGTACCACCGTATTTTCAATATCAAAAAGTATTGGAAAAAGTACTAAAGTACTTAATCTTCCATACCTGATCCTTATTCTTCTTAGAAATTACTTAAGACACATGTTACTCAATTCTAACAAAATGTTATTAAATATTTAATAACAACAAAAAATATCTGAGGCATTAAGAATTATCCTTGAAGCTAATTGTAATTTTTGTTTTGATAAAATTCGAAACAATGAAACAAAAATTATAGGTAGCAATAAAAATTTTATAACCCAAAAAAAAAGAAAGAATAAAAATTGATATTAATAAACAAATAGAGATAATTGTTCTCCAGTTGCAAGTTTTATACAACAACAACAATTACACGTACAACACATACATATAAATGAAAATGTCAAAATAAAAATGTTCATGCATGTTTTTGTTGTTGAATGTAATGGAATAATGTTTGTATGTTTATACATAAGTCTCTATATGTGTCGGTGTTTGTGTTGAAAATTTAAAATTTTGCCAGGACTTTTATAATTTATACGTGACAAATGATTTTGTCATAATAAATACTTTTGATGATTTTAATCTAAATGAATGAAAACAAGAAATATAATACAAAAAAGATGCACATTGTTATGCCAAAAATGCCACAGAAAAATATTATAACAACAAACAAAGCGGCAATAGCAACAAAAGATAATTTTAATAATAATAATGATGATAATCAGTAGCATTGAAGAGGATAAAAGAAGACCGAGTGTGAAAAGTAAAAGCTAAAACTCACACGCAGATACACAGAAACCTTCGCTATAATGATACAGCTTCCAAAAAAAAAAAAGAAATTTTTGTGTGTGTATGTTATCGTAATACATACATATGTATATGTGTATGCTACTATATCGTTAGGTAAAAGTAATTTTCATTAATGTTACACCATTAAAATGATTACATCACTTTTTTAATAAATGTCAAAATGAAAATTACCAGTTTATTAAAATCCATTAAACTAATTTAGTTGGATTGTATGGCGGAGAGCTTATGCACAGAACGTATAAGGTTGAGTAAAGATTTCATGTCGCCAAAAATTAAATTATTAAAATTAAAAATCAAAATCGACAGAAAATCTCATAATATGATTTGTAGGTGCTGTAGCGTTATAAATATAATTTACACTAATAATCACAATGTGTGGCATAATGTATTCGAAAATTATTCAATTGCTCAGAAATAAAATAAAAATTAAAATTTATATAAGTTAAATTAAAAATTAAAATAAGTTAAATTTTACAATATGATTTAAAGTTTTAAATATTATTTAATCTTTATATAATAGAACATAGATATTTAAATTATTTATGAGGAACAGGATTTATCTGTTTTGCTTCGAAAAATAAATATATATCAAAAAAAATTTTATTTTTATTACATTATTTCCGTTAAATTATATCAATATGAAATCTACTCCTTATTTACCAACAGCAAAATAACAAGTTTAATATCCAATTGATTTTGAGCATTAATAAATATTTACATTGCAATTTAAGTATTAAATATTATTAAAATTAACTAATATTTAAATAAAAGTTTGTGTATTTATTCATATTACGGATTAAAAGCAATAAAATCAATTTGATCCAAATAAAACCTACATATGTGTACACTATATGAGTGCTAGTGCGGTATAAATATATAAATAAAAATATATAAATCTGCAAAATATGGTATAATAAACACACGAATACACAATAAATACAAATGTAATATAATACATACAGACCAAGATACAAACATACTAATACTAATACAAAAAAACGCGCAATTTTAATATCAACGCATCAATAATCCTGATATACAACAAAATACAATAACAACAAAAAAATTCAATATAAAATAAATATAAATAAAATGCGTATGATGGCTACTTTTTCATTTTTGTGTGCGTTTTTTTTATTTGTTTTTTTTTTTTATTTTCAAATACAAATCGATAGAAGAACAAAGAAATTCAACATACAGCAACAGAAGAAATGTAAAAAAAGACAGACGAAAAACATGAGGTACAAGCATCAACATCATCATCAAGCAACCTGAAAAACATGAACATCAAGGGTCATAATGAAATAAAAACAAGTAAGAGTGTTAAATTTGACTATGCCGAATCTTATGTACCATCAAACAGTAATGTGCATTAAATTAGTTCCATGAGGGAAGCCTTATATGAGGGAAAGGGGAATTATTGACCGATTTTCATAAAACTCGGTAGAAAGATTTGTGCTTGTAAAAAAATTTACTTCTGTCGAATTTTTGATTTTAACTAGTAAGAAGCTTACTTATGCCGAACTCGTAGCTTTAAGCCAGTTTCCACTTGTATAAAGGCTATACGCATAAGTAATGTGCGTTAAATGAGGTCCATGAGCTGTAATGAACAAATTGAGTATAAGAATATTTTTAATAGAAAAAGACCAAAACGAAATTAAATTGTATGCTAAGAACATAAACATTTAAATCATTGCCTTAATCTGAT
>NC_060953.1:67291979-67294771 GCF_022045245.1 Lucilia cuprina | reverse complement strand
CGGTCATCACTGGCAGAATTGTCTTCAAGACCGAACAATATTTTGCTACGGTTGCGGTTTGAAAAATGTTTACCGACCAAATTGTTTGACTTGCGCCAATAGAAAAAACCAAACGACAAAAAACTTTCGACCTTCAGGTCCTCTGAAGGACAACTAATAAATCCCTGCTCATTCAATTCTACCAAATGTGACAAATCTATAAACACCGATTATGATAATGAAACCACAGATCTACCAAGAACAAAAGACTTAAGAAACGAACACATTACTATACTTAAACGATCAATAAACTATGATGATAATTTAAATCCTGTTATTGAAATTAATAAGATAATTAGTCCAAAGCTTCCATATCATAAGCGATGGGAAGTATACCTAAGGAAAAGGGACGAAATTTTTAATATATCTGTTGTTTCCCAAAAAGTACCAAGTAAACCTAAACGCTCTACTATTCGCATACGGAAATTTTTTAAAAATAAGAAATTGTGTCGAAAATTTTTAGTTTCGGCTATAATTTCAAATCCCAAAGATCTAAGATATTATGCGAAGGTAAAATTTTTAGAATTTGAAGAGTTAGGTTTGCTAGATACTGGGGCAAATGTTAGCTGTATAGGTTCTGATTTAGCGTTGAGAGATTTTTCTAAATTGCCTTGTTTTACGAAGTGTAAATCGAATGTGAAAACGGCTGATGGCAAGTTACAAACTGTTTGTGGCTGGCTTGATGTTGAAATTCTGTTCCGAAACGATCGTAAAAGGATTCAATTATTTGTGATACCATCAATATCACAAAGATTGATTCTGGGGATTGACTTTTGGAAGAAGTTTGCACTGTTTCCAGACTTTGTTGGGTCTGTAAACATTATCTCTTGTAATCAATCGTCCAACCTGTCCATGTCCGACCTATCCGCTCTCACACAGAAGTCCGAAAGTTTGTCTGATAGTAATTTGGTAACAAAAAATCCATTAGATGAAAATCTATATCCATTGTCACATAGCCAACGCCAACAGCTTGATGCTGTTATAAATCTCTTCCCGAATTTCGAAAAACAAGGGTTAGGGAGAACCAGTCTTATTAGACACTCGATTGATGTTGGTAACGCTTCACCAATCAAGTCACGGTTCTATCCGGTTTCTCCCGCGGTTGAGAAACTGATGTTTGGTGAAATAGATAGAATGTTGGCACTAGGGGTGATTGAACCATCCACATCCCCCTGGAGTTCACCAATGCGTTTGGTTGTAAAACCAAATAAGGTCCGTTTATGTCTAGATGCGCGTAAGGTTAACTCAGTAACCAAAAAGGATGCATATCCTTTACCAAACATTGAGGGAATATTTGCAAGACTTCCACAAGCCAATCTCATCACGAAACTGGATCTGAAGGATGCCTACTGGCAGATTGCCTTAGATGAAAAGTCCAAGAGTCTGACAGCATTCACAGTTCCGGGAAGGCCTCTCTACCAGTTTGTAGTTATGCCTTTCGGACTGTGCAATGCTCCGCAGACAATGTGCAGGCTCATGGACGAAATCATACCTCCCGATCTTCGGCATTGTGTCTTTGGGTATCTGGATGATCTGGTTATCGTTTCGGCAGATTTTGCATCCCACATCGAGGTACTTATTCGTATTGCAAATCAATTTCGAAAAGCTAACTTGACCCTAAATGTATCCAAATCCAAATTTTGCGTGACAAGAGTGAATTATTTAGGATACGTGATAGGAAACGGCGGAATCACGACTGATCCAGAAAAGGTCGAAGCAATAAAGAACTGGCCCGTCCCCAAATCATTGAAGCAAGTAAGAGGTTTTCTTGGATTGGCGGGGTGGTATCGACGATTTATTGATAACTTCTCGTCAGTAGTTTGCCCAATAACTGAAGTCTTATCCACTAAAAAAGTTTTTAAGTGGACTGAAGAAGCGCAGAAGTCATTTGAGAAAGTGAAGAAGTTACTCACCTCGGCGCCTGTGTTAACAAATCCCGATTTCAGTAAGAAATTCTTTCTTCATTGTGATGCTAGTGATTTCGGAATAGGCGCAGTTCTGGTGCAATTGGACGCTCAAGGTGAAGAACGTCCAATTGCATACATGAGTAAAAAGCTAAATTCAGCGCAACGAAATTACAGCGTAACAGAGAAAGAATGTCTTGCTGCAATTGAGGCCATAAAAAGATTTCGTTGTTATTTGGAGATGCAGGAGTTCGAGGTGATAACGGATCACTCTAGTCTTCTATGGCTGATGCGCCAACCAGACTTGACAGGAAGATTGGCCAGGTGGGTCTTCAAACTGCAATCATACAACTTTAGCATAAGCCACCGAAAAGGCAAAGATCACATTGTCCCTGACGCTCTTTCGAGAATACCAAATGATGAATGTGCAGCCATTGAATTTGTAGAACCTGATATATGCCTAGATTCGCCTCACTTCGAAGATGAAGATTATGTAAATTTAAAGCACAAAGTTACCTTAAACCCAGGAAAATATCCTGATGTTAAAATCATTGATAAATACATATATTATCGAACCGAACACTACAGTGGTAACGAGGATCAGGAAGAAACTTGTTGGAAGTTATGGGTACCTTACAATCTGCGAAAAGATACCATATCTAAAGCCCATGATACACCTGTAAAAGCTCACGGAGGAATGGCTAAAACGTTGGAGCTACTGCGAAGGAACTTTTTCTGGCCTGGAATGGTACGTGATGTGAGAAACTATGTGCGTAATTGCAGTATTTGTAAAACAACAAAAGCTCCAAACTTCGTTATGAAACCACCTATGAGCACCTCTAATATATC
>NC_060953.1:67291793-67291969 GCF_022045245.1 Lucilia cuprina | reverse complement strand
CCATTCCAGCGCCTATTTATTGATATACTTGGTCCATATCCTCGTAGTAAGACCGGGTATATAGGTATCCTTATTGTATTAGATCATTTAACAAAATTTCATTGGTTGTGCCCACTACGCAAGTTTACATCTACGGCTATTCAAGACTTTCTACAAAAACAGATATTCCATATGTA
>NC_060953.1:67291026-67291783 GCF_022045245.1 Lucilia cuprina | reverse complement strand
GAGACAATCGTCAGCGACAATGGTAGTCAGTTTAAGGCTAATGATTTAAATGCATTTTTCACCTCTTATGGCATTAAACATATCTACACGGCGTTATACTCCCCCCAATCCAACGCCTCTGAACGCGTAAACCGGTCCCTTATTGCTGGAATCCGAGCATACCTAAAATCGGATCATCGTTTGTGGGATGAGCGGCTTACTGAGATCAGTTGTGCTCTTCGTAACTCCTATCACCAGTCCATTAATAGTTCCCCTTATCACGCACTATTTGGATTTGATATGGTAACACACGCATCAGCCTACGACCTGTTGAGAAAACTACAACTACTCAACGAACCTACTGCTAAAATTTCCCGGGATGACAACTTACAACTTATAAGGCAAGATATACGAAAATGCATTAAACAAGCACAGGAAAGGAATCAACATCAATATAATCTTAGGACTAGACCTCAAAACTTTGAAGTAGGTCAAGAAGTTTTTCGTAGGAACTTTGCTCAGAGTAGTTTCGAAAAGCATTTTAATGCAAAACTCTCTCCTCTATTTCTGAAAGCACGTATTAGAGAGAAAATAGGAAATCATTATTATATCTTAGAAGACTTTGATGGAAAAATACTTGGCACCTACCATGGAAAAGATATAAGAACTTAACTCCCTTTTTCCATTCATTTTTCTATCACAACGCTTGAAAACTGCTTGGTTTTGTAATGGTCGTTTTTCAATGTCTTTAACCTATTTACTTTTTTTTATTTTTTTT
>NC_060953.1:67201180-67290926 GCF_022045245.1 Lucilia cuprina | reverse complement strand
TAAATTTTAAATTTCAAACAAAATTTTGTTCATGTTGTTTTGTGTACCAAATGAAAAAAAAATAAAAAAAAGTAAATAGGTTAAAGACATTGAAAAACGACCATTACAGAGCCCTATATGGGGAAAGGGTCAATTATTGGCGATTCCCATTAAACTTGGTAGAGAGTTTTTTCCTTATGAAATAAACTTACTTCTCTTGTCATTTTTAATACCAACCAAACCCTCTCCTTTCAGACTCTATCGTGCTTTTAACAGACATTGCTAGATCGTCTTAGAATTTAATAAGGACCCAAAATAAATACTTTTGTGTGACAAAATCAATATGATGGTGGTTATAAAAACAAGTAAAAGTTCTATATTTGACTGTGCTGAAACTTATATACCCTTCACAGTACTGTGTTAACTCTTGCTCAGCTTTGCTTTTATAAGCAAGTATAATAACCAAGTTTACCGTTTGGTTATGTGTTTCGTTTGTTTGCAATTTCTCTCTGAGCACGAATAAAAAATTTCAGTTTTTTATGAAATTTACAGAGGATGTCTCGGAATTTTGCTCCGTTATCTTCTTGAAAGCATGTCCAACAAAATTCGGATCTCGCAGATGGGGTCTTTTAAAAACTGATTTCAACAAACATACGGACGGACAGACAGAAAGACAGACGGAAATGTCTTAATCGACTTCGCTTCCTATAAGAATACAGATTATATACATTATGGGGTCGAAAAATTATATTTTAGAAACTACAAACGAAATGACAAACTTATAAATACCGTTCTCACGAAGCTGAAGGGTATAAAAAGTAAAGCAGAAAAACAGCACCAAAATACACGTTGACATATACAAGTGGGTTTGAAAAACTTACCTTAATTTGTATACGCACTTTCACACACAAACAAACAATATGTTTTGTTTGTAAAATAAATCTACGACACTTTCTAAGTTTTTCGTTCTGTTCAATTTGATTGTAAACAAAAAAGTTAATAACTACATACATGAGTTCGTCAATGTCTGCATAGGTATGTGTTTCCAAACAATTACGATTTTACGGACATACGCATACATAAGGATATGCACATATTAAAGCAGTTCAACAAAGATTTATATTGCCATGTAATGACTTTTATTGAACTAGCTTTCTGATTGTCTCTTTGTAATCTTTGAAGTAATGACTTACCTTCTAATTGAAATGCTTCACTATGTAAATGAGCACTTGAAAACATGATTAATTAACAATAGTCTACTTTATAGTCTAGTATATATTCTAGTTTCTAGACTACAATCTAGTCTATAGTCTACTCTTTAGTCTAGCCTATAGTCTAGTTTGGTCTGTAGTTTAGTCTTATCTAGTCTTGTCGAGCGTATAATCTTCTATATATTCGTTAGTCTGTAGCTTATAGTCTAGTAAATAATTTGGTTTAACCATTTTTCTCATGGCTCTCGTTCATTTAATTCAACATCGTGTATTTAAAAGATTTTTTAATATACTTATTTGCTCGTACAAATTTATTTTCGGTGTTTTGTGAGAAAGTGAGTGAATGCTTCTATTACGAATTCCCGGGTAAACGCTTGCGCGTTGTTGGTAGTTGATGCATAAAAGTAAAATACACACACACAAACACTAATCATAAGGAAGAGTTATTTTTACTTTTTCGCTTTTCATTGCCTTCATTTGTTGTTGTGTTTTGATAAAATAAAACAAAAAACTGAACTACTGATACAACATTGACAGTGGACTTTAGGTAGAATATTATTATGTTTTCGTTGTAGCTTCTGATGCTGTTTTAAGTAGTAGTTGGTGTTAGTGTTAAAAATGATGATGACGAAAACGATGCTGACAACATGATAATGATGGTGATGATATTATTGTGTGTTGACTTAAATATTAGTTTTTTTTTTTTTTTTTGTAAAATGAATGTGTAATTCATATTTATTTGACTTGGTCACTTTATCCCTGATGAGCATAATGATTTTATTGTTACATCACAAACTGTTTAGCATTTCACTTTTATTTATAAACATTTTTTCTCAGTGTATGCGACAGTATATGTACGTTTGTATTTTCGCCTTTTAGAGTTAGGTAAGTGAAGGTCTTTTCAATCTCAAGTTTGGTTGTTGCTTTTTAAAACATTTTTAAAAATTTATATGTTTGAAAATTATTTTTGCATGAACTTTACAGTTATTCTAACACTATTACTAACATCACATTTTTCACTTGTTAATACCATATACATATGTATATGAACATATGTTTATAAGTATGTTCAGCATGCTGGTGCTGTATTGTAGTATGTATGTCTTGCATATTTTATAAACATACAATAACTGCAGAAGCAACTACTATTAAAACTCCATCATTATCATTTCATTAACATTCTACTACTACTGGCATGCATATCTACATATATACGTACATACATACATATGTATGTAACTTTTTTAAGGTATCCGAGTGTTTGTGTTGTTATAAATGCTATTTTCGTTTTTCTGTCAGCCAACATTTTATACATCTGCTAGGTTGTAAATGCTGCTAATGATAGTTAGTGTTGTTAAATTTTACTTTTATGTGTGTTATGAGCAAGATAAAATTGTTAATGAAAAATATGAATATACATATGTAAATGTGCTTTACATTCATATTACTACATCTAGCGGTAATTTGTAGACTTTTCGAAATAAATTATTTTGCCTTTATTTGCAGCTAATTTTTATATTTTTGTTCTTCTAAATGCTTAAAGCAAAAACTTTTATATTAAAAACAATCATGGCAGTTAAACTGAATGAGTTTTATTAGATCAAAAATATTAGAAATTGTCATTAAAACATTTGTTAAAAATCAAATGTTTGTTAAAAATCAAATGAAACAAATGTCGCCCACCAAAAAAGTACAAACATTTATATAAAATCTTAATGAAATAAATATAAAATAGAAAATTTAAAGAATACTTAGTACGTGAATCTAAAATAAAAAAACTCTAATAGAAATATAAAATTTTAAAATAATATTAAAATCCCCACAGTTCTAACCTATAGACTTATCAATAGTATGTTCTACAGTCTAGTCTTATAAAGTATAAATACTAAGTAGTATATATTCTACGATCTTGTCTACAAACATTGCTAGTTTAATGTTTAAGAAAAATTTTGTGAAAATAATTTTGTTATTGTAAAACTACCGGGCTATATTCGCGCATATATGATCTTATTCACTAGAAAAACGAACAAGATTTAAAATGACAACGGAATTGAAAAGAGTTGGGAGAATGTAAAAGGCAAAAATCGATTATCTTCTCAAACCTTAAAACAATTTAATCCTCATTTCAATGCATATTAAAATACTTATTTTAGTGTGTACTTATGCAAATTAAATCGCTAACAAAAATACACTTTTTGTATACAAAAAGCACATTTACAAAAAATACACACACGCATACATTTATTTACACACGTGCGAAATTATACAACTAAATAACCCAGCAGACCATACAAAAAGTCTATGTATCACTTAAAGATAGTTTTCTCTTTCAATAGTAGCTAACAACTTAATTAATTTGAAATTATATATAATTGGAAGTTATTTTTATATAAACTAATTAATTTACAGTGAAGTCACTTAAATTTACTTATTTTGTATCAAAGAAAAGTTTGTTATCAAAGAGAATTGCCTTAAAACAAATAAAGGGTTAATAATTCGGGGCAGACACTTCAATTTGCAGGACATAGCAGCAAAAGCTATGTATAAGCTAAAATTATATAAACACTATCAACAAAATATTCACTTACAATTTAACCGAAAATAAGATGAACAGAAAAACTAAACAACGCATACGAGACAACACAACAACAACATTGCTTCATTGAAACCTTATTTAAGGACAAAACACACATTTACTCAAACTCCAACTATTTTTATTTTGTTTGTATTTTCTTTGTTCTGTTTTATTTTTTTACTTATACACATATACATACATCTTTATCCTATAGATACTTACTTATTTACTAACTCACTAAGTTGGATGTTTGGTTGCTTGTTATTTAATCTGTCAGTTATTTTGACATTTAGTTTGTCAGTTGGTCAGAAAGTTTGTCTGTCTGTCAGTTTTCTGTGAGCAAAAGTGTAAAGTACATGGAATACATTTATGTGTAGATGAATTGTTTAGTTGGTTGGTTGGTTGAATGGCTGAGGCTGATGTTTAGCATGGATTTCATATCGTAATCTTAAAATTTCCATTTCCATTTTGATGCTATTTCTGTTACTGTTCTTGTTGTTGGTGTTATTACTTTTTATATATATATAGTTCGTAACATATTCACGAATTATTAAAAATTCAAAAGCCAACAAATTTTTTTAACACTGTATAGTATGAACATCATTATTATCACCATAAAATGGTGGGAAGTCTGAAAAGTAACTTTGAATTAAAAAAATCTTCATGTCGTATTTAAAACAAATTTGTCAACAAATACTCCCTTTAAACATCTTTTAATACTGACACACAATTATCGTTGTCCTTCCTGCAAGTTTTTTTTTCATTTCTTACACCAACTCAGCAGCACTTCGCTTTTACAAACCGAGTCAAGGTAAAAGACAAAAGACCAAAAGCTATTCTCCTAATGTTACTTTACACACAAAGCTAAAGCAAAAAAAAAAATTACTCAAAAATAAGAATAAGGATAAAACAAAAAATCTTTGCAAAAAGTTATAAACAAAATTTACTTTTACTATTTATCCATACAAATGAGGATATGATGATGTAGTTGTTGTTGTACTACATACATATTTATATATTTTTTTTCTGTACTTTAGTCTTATTTTTCCCTTAGCTAGAAGGTGGAAATCATAATTTAGCAAAAAGGTTTATTTAAACCACAACTTCCTACTTGAGCTTTTGTTATAAATATAAATTTAAAACAACAGGCATAATGTTAACGACAAAGGCAACGAATCAACGACAGGACTCTATAAAAAAATAACAACTCAAAACACATAGAGAAGCAAGTCCTCATACTTGCTTCTCTATCTGTCTACATGATGACGAGTAGAGAATAGCGACAGCAAAAGTAAAATATGAAAGAAATATATAGCCTTTATAAAGTACAATAATTTAACATACATTTACTAGATATAAAACTCTAAGACTTTATATAAAAATATAGCGAAAAAGCAGCTGAATTGATCACTTAAGATTGTTAGATATTTTCGATCTGTTTTACGCGATCTATTTAGAAACTATACTAAAAATATCACAAGTACAACTCACTAAACTCATTGAGATTTTATATATTTTAAAATTTTTCAGTATACAATTTTTATACGTAAAAGTAGTTATAAAGTAAAGTTTGTGTTAAAGACAATTATAAATTAATCCAAAAACAAACACTGCTAATATATTAGGGAGAAACTCTTAAACATATAAACGTACTTCTCATAACATAAACCTCAAATTAAATTTTATACACAAAAAGGTTTTTTACATTTTTTTTCAGATATCATTTATTAAGCTAGAATTATTTAGCTTTATAATTAGTAGATGCTAAAATATATTATAAAATATACTGACCAAATTGAACCCTACTAATGTACACACATAATTCATACTTAAACTGCAGGGAATTTAAGCATTAAAACATATAAACACATACATACTCTTAAACATAATATAACATACTTGCAACATCATATAAATAACAAATATTATAAATAAATATTAAAGTTTCTCCTATGCTATGCTTAAGTATAATACTTATGCAAGTGTCTGTGTCTTAATATACGTAGAAGGTTTGCAACAGTATGTAGTTCCTCCTATCTGTTGTTTGCTTGACTATCATCATTCATAATATATGGTAAATAACAGTTTATACTCATGTATTAGGAGGGACAAATAAAATATAACAAGACTAGCGCTCTTACCAACCATATATCGATATTAACATAAGCATAAGGATGACTTTGATAAGAGCGGATTTAAAGGGTCTTGAGTCAATATATATACAAAATGTGATATGAGCGTTTTATTGACAATACTGCATTTGGTATAAAGATTTTAGATTTTAGTTTATAAATTACTTGCTCGCCTACTTGTGTTTTTAAGTCAGTAATGAACTTTAAAATCATTTCGTAAAGAAGCCTTGTATGGGGGCTAGGGTCAAATGTAGACCCTTATTTTGTATACCAAACAAACGTTAAAAAAATATATAGAAACACCCTTCTAAACGTCTTTTAAAGAGACTGACGTTCAAAGCATCAGCTAAGAATCTAATAAGGACCCTGAATAAAAATAAATAAAGTACTATGTAGTAGGGTTCTATAAATCGACTTTCGAATAACCGAACAATCGAAGATAGTCAAAAAGTCGTAGTCGACTATTTTATTCCAAAAAAGTCGACTATCGTCTGTCGAAAAGTCGACTTTGTCAATAAAAGTCGAAAAGGCGGAAAGTCGAAAAAGTTGAAAAAAGTCGAAAAAAGTCGATAAGTTGAAAAAATTTAAAAAAATAGTTAAAACAATAGTCAAAAAAGTCGAAAAAAAAGCAAAAAGTCGGAAAAAGTCGAAAAAGTGTAAAAAAGTCAAAAATTCTATAATAGTCGGAAAAAACTCTAAAAATGTAAAAAATTAGTCGAAAAGTCGAAAAAAGTGGAAAAAGGGGTCATAGCAATATACTTAAATCTTCATTCATTCGAAATTCTTAAAGTCTCCTTATAAAGAAATTCCTTATAATTTTTTTGTAAACAATATTTAATGGAATATTTTTTAGTCCTATTTGAGTAAAGTTTTGAAAAATATATATATAGTCTATAACATTCCAAGAATAGATCTACCAATGTTACAAATTTCAAGAACACACTTTTAAAGAGATTTATAATATATATTAGGAGTAACTTTGGTCTTTTTCAGAATTGTTAAGACTATTGTAGAATAGCTTAGTTGGTTATGTTTTAGGCTGTCAGTCCGAAAGTCATTGGTTTTTTTTTCATCATAGACTCTAGTAAAGAAGGCCATATTAGTGGTTTAGATGTACACATTTCTTCAAATCGCATGTAACATATAATAATCGAATACTTTTTATATAAAGTTTAGGATCAACCTAATAACACAAATATGACATTTTAGTAGAGATTGTATGCTGTATGTTGTTAAATTGTAAATGTAGTAGTATAATATTTCATATTTCATATTTCATATTTTTCTCAAACACACCATACACACACACACATATTGTCAAGCAAGTATATGTATATCCAGTGCATATGAAATAATGTATAGTGTCGAACACATTTGCTACTTTACATATAATTTTTATTTTGTTTTTTTATATTAGAAAACTTCTTGTACATCATACGTTGATGTCTATGTTTAAGTATATTTTTATACTTTTTTCTATATTTTGTAATATTTTTATTGTTACTTGTACTGTTCTAAACGAGTGTGTTGTATTTGTGTATTTCATATAACCCATTTTTTATATTATTTTTTTTTTCATATACGACAAGCTTTTCACCATATAAGTTTAATATAATATTTTTATTTACTAAAACAAGCTGTTATGATGGTGTGACATTATGAGTTGTTGATAATGTTTTGATACACTAATCGATTTGGTTTTTTAACAACAAGACAGTGATTACCAAGTGAAAAATTGTATATTTTCTATGGAAAATAAAGGGTTTATAAATTGAAAATAAATTAGTTACCCAATTTTTTTATTTAGAATTACATTTCATTTCCTTTTCATATATGTTAAAAAATATTTATTATTTCTGAAAAATATCATTGCCAATGTCTATTGTTCTATTGTATTTACCTTGTTTTCAAGTTATTTTCAAAGTCTCAGCCTCAATTTTTGCGGTATGGTAGATGAGCCTTCGCATATAACAACTGCTATATTTTATGCGACTAATGTTAAATTGTGCCTCAGGCATAGACAAGTTTAATGAATTTTTATGTTTTCAAAAGAATAAACAAATTCATAAAGCTCTGAATACATACAAAAGTATAACAACAAAAGCAACCCGACATCGTAACTCCTCCATACCTCATTTGTCTCTTGCCAACAACTACTAACTTACAGACTTTTGTATACAATCACCCATGCAAACAATATGGTTTTATAAAAGAAAAATGATGGTGTATCATTTATGATTGCAAGATATCCTACATGAGTAAGTTGCTATAGAATTCATTTTAGAACTTTTTTTTGCGGCAAATTTGTCCTTAGTATTAGAGTTCGTAGTTAAACTTCGACTTTCAGTGATATTTTGTGTTTTTTGAGTAGTTATTTAGCTAGTCAGTGAGTTAGTTAGTTATTAAGTTAATTATTGCATTTTTATACTATTATTATGTTACGTTTTAAACACAATCTTTACAAAGTGTAGGGTACATTAAGTATGGCAGCTGTAAAGCAGGGCAGCATCGCAAAACACTGCGAAATATATGCTGCCAAACAATATGTTTATAAATAAAAAATTATAAAAAGAAAATTCACATAATAAAAACACAAAATAAACTCAGCTAAAAGGGGTTAAATATAAGCATAATTATGTGGTTAAAATGAACAATTTGAATATTTAGTAATAGAGCTTGTGGTTGTGTTTTAAACTCATGTACACATATATACATATAATACAAATCTACACAGACTACTCATATTATTGTAACATTGAAATATTAGGCTAAAACAAATTTTTAAAAATGAAATCTCAAACAACACACATATATACATATATACATAGACAACATAGGCAAGCTCTTAAATAATAAAGCTAAATACATAAACACAAAAAACACACACACACACGTTCATACATACATACATATATCATCATATTGCTAGCACATACGATCAACCATTGCTACTGCTGCCTTACAATTTCAAAAGATGTTAAATAATTTTTGTTTTTATTTTTAATGAGCTTTTCGGATTATCCACATGTTGTAAATTTTTTATGTTGTTGCTGCAGCTTCTACTGTTTAATTTTTTGCTGCTGTTTATTTTAGCGCTTTTCCTTTGTTACACACGATTTTAGTTCATTTCCTCTTCTTTGTGATTTGTTTAAATACATTGTTTTGTGTGTATGTGTAATTTGTAATTAAAGTTGTTAAATTTTGTATGCGAGTTCTTTTCTTTTCAAAAACACAATGGAATATGAATTAAATTTATTTTATTTTTACTTGAAAATTCCGCTGACGATAATATTAATGGAAAGAGCTGGCAAATGCTTTTTAAATATTCAACAATATGTGAAACATAAATATATTCGTTGTTTTTGTAATTTACGCAACTCTTTCTTAAAATTTCATTGTTCTATATATATACATTTAAAATTTAACTAATTTGTATAATTGTCTAGAGAAAACTAGGGTAGCTAGTGTATGTTAATGGGAGAAAAAAATCATATGATAATTTTAAAAAAATTTACAACAATTTCATGGCAAAGTAATAGCTAATTTCCTTTCAGCTGATTAAATTTGTTATATCTGAAAGCTGGATTATTTTATTTTTATAAAATTTTTAAAGACATAAATAATACATTCTTTAGAAATCATACATTGTTTTATTTAAAAATTTGAATGAAAATCAGTATTTGCTTTGTAAAACAGCATAGCGTATGAGCACTACATATAATTATTTAATACTCATACGCACCATTTAAATTTTAAGGGTCAAACTCTAAGGAGTATCTAATCATAAAAAAATATAAAAAAATATCAGTTCTTATGACGTTTAGAATAAATTTCAAAACTAAATACTACCTCGTATTATTTCTATATAAATCTTCTTATTTATGACAAACATTTATAAACGTTTTACACAAATCCACTAGACAACTCTATAAAACCTCCTAAAAAGCTAAGAATTTTTAATCAAACAAAATAGTTACAGTCACAAAAATAAAATATGAAAAAAAAAACTTGTTGAAACTATTTTATAATGTCAAATGCCAACTAAATAAAAAACCAAAAGAGACTACAAACGCTATTATGCTTAACAAAAAAGCAAAGACATTTTATAAACTCACAAAATAAAAGTTTCATATTTAATTTGTTAACTTTGTTAGTGAATTGCCAAACAAATTTATAATACCAACTAGAATAGAACACAAATAGAAATACCTAAAGGGAACAACAGCTTACCTTTAACATTTTTCTTTTCAATGCAATGGTAAGTTTCTAAATATAGAAATAAAATAATGTAACAAATGAAAACGAATGCAGCAGAAGCCAACAGATGCATTTACCGCTTGGCACACAGGAAGTTGCTTTTAAGTACAAAATGAAACTAAAGCCAAATAAGTAAGTACTTTGCAAAATAAAATATAAAAAAACAACCATACAAAATGGAGACGAAGAAAAGGAAATAAAAATGGAAATATAATATTTTTATCTTTTTAGGTCAATTTTTGGACAAAAATGTTTTTTTGGTTGTGTTTTATGCTTTTATGTTTTTAGTTGATTTCAGATTTTTTTTTTTTTTTGCATTTTTTGCTAACAAATTACTTTAATCTACAATAGTATATAAAAAACAAAAATAACAATAACAATATAAGTATGAGAATTTTTGGAAAAAAAAACATTTTGCCAACTAAACAAAAAGTAATTAATAACAAAATGTTTACACAACTGACCCACATGTATACAGACAAACAAACTCATACATATACATATAGTTGTTAAATGGAAGTTGTTGTTTGTAAACAGAAACAACAAAATATTTAATACAACGACATGCTAAAACATGCTTAAAATATTTGACTGAATCTACATATTTACATACATACATTCAGATGTATGTATGTAGTATATTTTGGAAATACATAAACAAATTTCATAAACAATACAATGATGTTAATATGTACATTTACAAATATTTACATTTCTACATTTGTATGTACAATGTATGAAATTTCGTATTTCAATCTACATATTTGTTGATGTTGTTTCGAATTCTTTTTGTTACTGAATAGAAAATTATATGGATATTCATGCAATTTATAAAAATGTACAAATTTGTACAACATATAAACAAAGTCTACTTGAACATTTAAAAAATCTAAAAAAATAACTATAAAAACCCTGTAGTTTGAAAGACCTTATATAACTATTATTGGTTAAAAAATTATATTTTGGCTTAAGATACAAAGATAATTGTTACAAATTTACAATAAAGTCTATAATATACATATATTAATTATAATACAAACAAAATATGATAAAATTGAATCCTATATTACCGAGATACACTAAAGTAAACAATGATTTTTCTCCTTAAAATATAAAATAATCTACAAATATAAAAAAACTGCCTGGATACATATATGAGTGAATTTTCATTTACACATTTAAACATTTTATAAATTTTTCACTCTCATATACACTCACATGCTGTAATAATAAACAAAAATTAAATTATTCAATACTCTAAATGTCACCTCAAGGTAAACGGAGTGCGGAGCAAAGATCATTAGCAACAATAGACATATACAGACATATACCAAAATTCGCATATTTAAAAAAAACCAAAAGCTATAGTCTCAATAAAACAAAAATCTCTCAAAAAAACTAAAAAAAAAAATGAATAAGAATAAGTATAAAAGAAAAGAAGAAAGAAAAACAAAACATAATCAGCACAACGACACAGACATATAGATACACACCCATACATATAGAAAACTTGGTTTATTTTTTGTTCATCTTTTATTTTGGCATGTGCCTCGATAATACAGATTAAATATTCAAAAATATATTTATATATTAGTGTAGCATCAATCAGCCTGACACTTTTAAAATATTAATATTTTTCCAATTCAAAATCGATGTCATATCGATGTATGTCATAAAAAAATATTCAAAAAAAATTCTTTAAAAGAAAAAATTAATAATAAAAAATTACAACAAATTACAATACAACCATATAACACGGATTGTCAACTGAAAAAATTTAATAATATATTTTAAGTAAAATCAATTAAACTTAATTTCTTAATTAAAATAATTTTTCTTGAAATTGCAAATCCACCTTCGATCGTTATTTATTCAAATTTAATATTTCCAGTTCTTTAAAGTATCCCAGATCCCTAATGCAAATATTTAAATATATGTATTTTTGTGTATGTAATGTATATGTGTATGACACCAACAAAAGAATATAGAAAACGAAGAAATATAACGGTATGATTAGAAATGGTGGCCAACACAAAAAAGAAGAAAAATCCACATCCATCTACTTAAAAGGGAGTACACTTAAAGAAATCCAAAAAAGGAATTTTGTAAAGTGAAGTCTGTGGTAAAGACTACAGTCCAGACAATAATCAAAATTAGAGGTAAGACTATATTAAAGACAATAGTACAAAATTTATTATCGATTGTAATTCAGTCAAGATTTTAATTGCAGAAATAATCTGAGCTATAGGTCAGAATATAACAAAATTTAATTTTTTAACAAACAAATTTCTTTAACTTTTTTCTTCATGTATTTTACGAAAATATTTTTTTTTTTTTTTGTAATTTTTATTACAACGCCAAAAATGTATACACCATCTAAATGACGATGAGTTGTATATCCCATAAACAGCACAAGCAAAAAAAGCAAATTCGAAAAAGAAATGAAAAAGCAAAAAAAAAAAAAACATTAACAATGCTACCCAGTCAACAAATTTCTGGTAAATAAAACGCCCACATTTGCATCAATAAGCAGAGAAAAATTGTAGGCAAAAGTCCTTAACATTTCAAACAACAAAACACAACAGCAACAGAGAACAAGCAAACAAAATCTGCTTCTTTATGTCTTCACTATGTACGAGTATAAGTGTTTTTTTTTCTTGGTTGGTTTCCTTTGACTTTGTGCAAAAAAAAAACACACAGCCGCCCATTCATGGTTTTTGTTTAATTTTCGAAATTTATTCGCACATTATGAAAACAGTTTCAAAAACTAAAGTTTGTAAGTATTTATAAATATTATTTCCTATATTAATATTTAAAACAGAACGATTAAGCATTTTCAAAACTATTTAAATTAAAAACTTAGATTTGATTGATTTAGATTAAAGTTAAATCATAAACTTAGTGCCTTTTTTATAAACTTTTATCAAAGGTTTATAAAACTAATTTTCATACAAAATTTGTTCAATAAACCTTTGATAAGTTTTTATGAAAAAGGCAATTATTCTTTAAGAAAAATCAATCAAAATGTATTGATATTTACTATAAAACATTAATATTTCATGATTCCATTGTGCTTTTAATAAAAAAAATTCAGCAAATATTCCCATAACATTTTCATTCCAATCAAGCTGAAAAACTAAATAAAAACCTGTCATCAACAAACAAACTCTTTAAAAGTTAAACCCAAAACAACACTATACTTTAGCTTAACCAATCCTTCACTAAAAAGGCAAATAGAAAATGTAAATAATAATAAATAATTCCAAACAAACGCTTATATTTTTTATAAAAACGTTTCTATTAAAAATGCGTAACGGCAGCATCATCTTCAAAAGTATCAAACCGAATGAAAGTTAGAAAATAAAAAAAAATTAAAATGTTCATGAATCTAAAATGTACCAATAGAAATACAAACTTAAGAATTTTACTAAAATGAAGCGTAACACACAAACTAAATGGAATAGAAATCAACAACATCGAGATGCCCAAAAAATTTTTTGGAACAAGAAAATCTACAATATAATTTAAACTTAAACCTACCACCAGCAGTAGAGCACGTACAACTAACTACTGACAGGAGCAGTACTGCTTATATTTTATTTGTGTGTATGTATTTGTATGTATATGTATTGAGTATAAGTGTGTGTTTACAACAAATAACTTAAAACCCAAAAGAAACGTCAGGATATTTAACATTTTGAACATTTTAAATTTTCAATACAACAACGTACTCCATACAATCATCTAAACTTACAGACACACATACACATACATAAGACCTCACGTACACACTCTCATAAAGTATAGAAAAGATTTTTCCCTTTTAGCGAACAAACAGTCTGTTTAAAATTTAAACAAGCTGTGAAACATTCACTGCTACTTTACTGCCTTTTTCACCAAATCGACACAGCAAGAAAAAATAAGACAAATAACCAAAAAATAAAATTACAACGAATGCCTTAAAATGAATACGCCAACAAATAGTAAATATATATGTATATACACATAAAAATACATATATTTTCATTTATAAATAACAACAACTATAGCAGCAGCAACGAGTGTACGATAAAATAAAATATATAAAATTTAAAATTTTTAGACATTTATATATAAATGATATTCTAAAAGTTTGAAATCATTTTTGACATGTTTTCCCACAAATTATTTTGATTTTTTTGTAAAATTGTCATGCTTTGATACCGACAATAGTAAGACAAAACTATACACTGGTCCAATGTTAATAATAAAGATTAAAGTATAGTCAACATTACAAGCTATAGTCAAAACTACAGCAAGATTTAAGATCGTTGACTGGTCAAGATCATAGCCTGGTCAATAGTCAAGACTAGATATTGAGATAAATTTAAGACTATTCTCTACGCTCTGAAATTTAAACTTTACCAATTACAAGTAATTGTATTAGCAAAACTATAATCACACATTACAAATATGTGACAGAACACCACTTAAATTTACAAATAATTGTAATTGATTATTGCTCTATTGCACATTGCTAGCAATTACTATATATTTACACACTAACAACATGATGTCATTTATGCAAAAAGCAGAGCAATTTCCCGGTTTAGAACCGTTCGAAATTTAGATTTACTCCCTGTAGTTCGTGTCGTAAAGAACATATGAAATCAAAAGATTAAAATCGCAAAAAACTTAAAAAATAGGCGTATACTTAATATTTGTAACATAAGTAAATCATTAACACACATACGTACAGGTGTATTTCATAAAATTTGTGCAATTTTGCAATGTAAAACCTACCACTTGAGATTAAATAATGAAGATGACAACTTTTGTTTTTTATAACAAAAGCTACAACTTTGCAACTTGGGGGCTCATAAAAAACTATTTACTGTTCTATAGAAAAGTTACAAACTACTGCTAATATTTTACACTACAGTAAGGAGTTTCAACGGGTTTGTAAAAAAGTCCAATTCAAAAAACCGATTTAGATGAAATTTTTACCAAGGTTATCACATATTTATCATTGAAGAACTGCCAGTCTTTGAGAGGGTCAAATATGGTCACTTTGGTCATACAGAGTTCTATTTAAATGTGTAAATTTTCAATTGTCCAAAGGGGATCAGTTCCAAGTCCGGCAGTTCATAACCGAAAGACTTGAAAATTTATTTCTAGCCTACTATACAATAGTACCAACCTTGGTTTAAATTTAAATCGAAAGATATTGGTTTTAAAAATTTGGTCACATGACACGAAATTGTCCATATATTAGATTTGACTTTAAATGCTATTTATTAAGTTTTATAGTCTTCTATAATTCTTTTAGATTCTCAGCTCCCAACAAGCAGACAATTTTAATCTCAATATAATATATGTAAAAAATAATATTTAATTTGGTCTGAAAAATTCCTTAAATTCAAGTTTCTTCCTACAAGAAATTAATAAAAAAGCCGTTCCTTGCTACACTCTAGTCTATAGTCAAGTCTATAAAGTTATCTATAAATAGCACTATAAATTTTTTATGTACTAAATATAAACCTAATATTTTTGGCAGTCAATTCTTTTAAACAACTGCAACTATCTGTTTATGTAAAAGTCTCTATTGCAAAATTAAGCCAGCTACAAATACAAAATTTACGACTTTTAAAGAGGTCACAAATTCACATTGTACAATACTACTGACTCAATTTTTTAGATTTGTTGTTGGACGTTTGTGTATCAAAGCAACGACAAAAAATAAAGATAAAACTGAAAATAAAAACAACAAAATTAACATTAAATACAAAGACTAGCACTGCATAGTACTTAGGCAGTATTAAGTTCTATTACACACTCCAGCAATTGTTCAAAAATATTACAATTATTTGAAAAATAACAAATTCATTTTAAAATTTCAATAAAAAACTACATAATTTATTATCAAATATTTACTTAGAAAGTGAAATGATAAATAATTTGCTTTATACTGTTTATGTTAAGAGCAGATGTTACAAACGCTTTAGTAAACTAAACTTGCTGATCCGTTATATAAATTTGTGTTATATATATACAATGGCGGCGTATGCCAAGATGTGTTATCTGTAACCTTTTTTGTAATGGTTTTTACAATTATTTTTTTCTTAAATTTTTTTCTCTACAAAATATAAGAATATTATTTTAATTTTTATTTTATAAAATTTTCATTCAGCCAGCAAAACAGCACCTTTTGTTTGCTTTATTGGAACCCATAAATACATGTACATATGTACGTATTTGGTACTTTTCTTCATTTTTATACGCTTTGTTTTGGTTCATACACATGTTAACTTGAATTTGGTATCGAATGAATTGTCAGTGTAGAGGAGTATTGGAATTTGTATGAACAGGATTTGTAACGAATTAAAACTACAACCAAAAATAAAATGTAATAAATATGTATAGTGCACACACACACACTCAACTGTGTGTGATTAAAGCAGCAAGATTATTACAGAATAAAAATAGAAATATTGAAAAAAATGACAGAAAAATACAAGTTAAAGAAGGGAGTATAAGCAAGAAAACAGAATTATGTTAAATCGTTTCTATTTAAGAATTTGAAATTAGAAATAATTTATACAAATCGATGATTAGCATTAAATTCATTTATTGCCACTACTATGTCCACATTCATGGCATATATGTGTTAGTATAAATGTGTTGATATTTGATTACATACATTCATACAAACATACCATTTACTCACAGCACTTATTTATATAAAAGGAATTATGTTTGCAGTGTGTGTTTGTGCTTGTATTTCTATACAGTTGCCAATTTTCCAAATGAATTTTTATGCTGATTTGTATTTTCGATAAGGAAATCCAAAAGTAGCAGTGTGAAAGCAACAGTAAAAAAGAAAATAATATTTAAACATTAAGTAATTAGTTCGGGAAATGTAAAACGGAAATTTTTTATATTTTATGGAAAAATATTTACGTAAACACATACATACATACATTTTTCGCTTTAATTTTTTGTCGTAAATTATAATTAAATAATTTTGTTTTTATTACCAGTCACATATTTAAAGAGATTTTTATGGATGAAAAATATATGGTAATCTTTAAAATAAAATTTCAAAAATATACAAAAATGTAAATAATTATGATGTTTTTATAAGAACCCAGCAAAAACTATAATTACCATTTGAAAAAAAAGTACCAAGAATTGCGCTCCGGGATCTACATTCTTAGTTTTATATTTCTAGATTCAATATGATAGAAAATTTAAAAAGTACCTTTTGAAGAACGAAAAAGTACCAAAAGTCGAGCTTATGTTGAAGTTTAAGTTTTAAAGTAGAATTCTATACAAAATTCAAAAAGTTCCTTTTTAAAAACGAAAAAGGTAACAAAAAGTCGATTGTATATGTTTTCACATGAAAATTGACTGTCTCGTATTTTTGATCACATTTCCGTTATGTATCTATTTTGTTCATTTTAAATAGCGTTCACGGGAACATGCAGATATTAAGGGTCTTCTGGAAATTTATTTAAATATACATACAAACAGACAGGCGGCCAGGGCTAAATCGAGTCCGGTATATATAGATATAATGATGATTTAAAGGACTACTAATAATTGAAGTTTTGAAGTGGCAAATAAGGCTAAACAGGTATAATATTACACAACAATTGTTATTTACTAATTGAAACACAGTTTCCTCTACTTTTAAGGAATTAGGTTTAGAAATTGTTATTACGAAGAAAATCATAATAAATTTAAAATTTTTAACATCTATTTCAGCTCCATAAATTTCCATCAAAATAAACATAAACAAAACACACCCCTTTTCTATAATTGATAACTTTATAGCGAATTTTCCCCGTTTATGAACTGTTTTAAAAAATCTACAACATAATCTCGTCTTTTGTCTTCTAAATGCTACAACATAATTTTAAGCAAATTATGAGTTACGACTTATTTGGTGACATTTAACGATGCTTCTGGCAAATAAAATGATAACTGGTCTCTCATTTTTTTCTGCAACAATGAAACCAATTTAACTTTCTATAATAAAGTTGTTGATGAAGTAAACAAACATTTACTAGATACTAGTTCAAAACAAAATTTAGAAATACCAAAAAAAAAAACATATATCGAAATAGAAACAGAAATTGCAATACCACTAAAATATACACAAACACATACATATACACACATAAATATGTCCCTGTCATTGACATGGTTGTTTGTTTGTATGTATGTGTATGTACTCCTGGCTATTTAGCTGATTTATATTTATGTGTAATTTTGCTACAAGCATGAGTTTTTCTTTAGCTTATATTTTCAAAAGTGTTCCCTAATCAAATATTCTGTACGCAGAAACTGAACCCACCTCAATAGAAATATGTGGCAGCCAAAAATTAAAGAAACAACACACACGCATACACACACACACAATATGCAAACAAAATTTAAAGAGAGCAATTGCTCTACAAATACATACAAGTAAGTAACCATTTGTGTATAGGTATGTTTTTGAATGTATAGATACTAAATACTCTACTAACATAGTCCTTGCACACTTTGCATTAACTTGAAGGCGAAGGCTTCTTGTTCATCTTATACTCTTTATACACTTTTCTACACTACTACCAACTCTGTCAGGCAGTTAGACAAACAGGCAGGCAGGCTGGAAAGACAACTCCAAACAACTTGTGAACGATTTTTTTTTTCTTCTGTTCATTGTAATATTCGTAACAATACCAGCAAGTGTTGGTGTGTGCTAGCAAGTGGAAGAAAAAGCTTTTGCTTTTTTAAACACTCAGACACCCAAATCGAGGCTGCGCAGGATTTAACTTACATTGCTCGTTTTTCGTAGAAAATCACGAACTGTTTCAACATTTTTAGCCAAGTTTTTCCAAACTAAAATCAAATTCTGGTCGCACCCTGAATTTCTTCGTGATGTAAGCTCTGGGGCAGTCGGTCTCTGTATACTCGCTTGTTTTTTACACTTATGGATTGTTCTAAAAATTATAAAAAATTAATAAATTGTGTAAAAGAAATAGAAAAAAAATTAAACTAAATTTTAATAGTTTTAAGTAAATTTTTTTAATGAATTACAAAATAAAAATCAAACAACACAACATATATTTACAAGAAAATTCCAAAATGAAACAAATAATTGGAGTAACAAAAAAGTAAATTTAAATTCAATGATTGAAAATTATGAAAAGCAAATAAAAAGTGATTTTTCTTTTAAATGAAGTGAAAAAAAATCAAGGCGTAGCAAGGATAACATGCGAATTAAATAAAAAAAAAAATTCCTATACTCATACATATATAGAAATAATCGTATATATATCTAAAATTTTCACCTATACTTATATAGTATAGAGAGATTTTTTTCATATTGTTTGGTTATTGTAAAAATTAGAAAATAAAAAATTTGGTTCAAATTAAAGAAAATTAAAATAAAAAATATACAAAATTATAAAATTAAATAATTTTTTTTATATTAAAATTTATAGTCAAGTGCAGTGATTTTTGTTGATGACAAAGAATTATAAAAAAAAAAGAAAAACTTATATACATATTCAAACTTGACTTGTTATACCTACAAATATACATATATTTTACTTTTCACTTTGTATACTCGCTTAATTTTATTTATTCTGTATGTGTATATGTGTGTGTGTGTGCGTTTTTTTTTTGCTTTCAACTAAAAATTTTCACAATGCCTGGCCTGGTGCGTGCGCGTCTGTTTGGCTGTCTAAAACGCCAAAGTCATGCTAATAATGTAGTTGTACTACTCTCCATATATTTGTATTTAAATGAATATATCCAATGAATACTTACATACGTATTTATACTTGTTTGTATATGTATGTGTAATTGCAGACATAAATGTACTAGGATTTTAATGACTATAGCGAAAAATGAAAAAAAAAAATAATAAAAATATGACAGTCTTTTTCCACTAATATCATAAAACAATAAAGTCTAAATTACCCTTTTTTTTGTTTGTTGGCTTGTTGAAGACAAGCCTTTTGTTGAGGTTGAAGTACTTTTTGTGGGTAAAATGCAAATTTAGTTTTTTTATTATTACTTGAATATTAAGTTTGTTTGATTTTAATAGATTTTTTTTCGTTGCTCTTTTGTGCTTATGAATTTAAATTAAGTTAGTTTACTGATAATTTTTTGTAATTTTTTTTAATGAAAAAAAAATCAAAATTATTTGTATTAGATTTTATTTCAGTATTTTTTAAACGCCTAATATTAAGCTTTTATAAAACTTTTTGTGAGTAAATCCAGTTAGATTGAAACCCACACCTCAAGGTTTTTTTCACAGTTTATATTTGACCAGTTTTTTGGCGTTTATTGTTTAGTTGTCATAAGTTTTGAATTTAAGGACTCTAGAAAAAATTTCTCACTTTATTTGGTATTATATAATGAAAGTTATGCAAGATCTGTGTTAATAACATAATCTGAATATTATTCCTCTAAAACATCTTTAAAATTATTAAGTTTAGCTTTATTAAAGTATAAATAATCAAAAAATTATTAATAATATCCAAAAGAAACTTGGAGTTATCATAAGGAATAAATATAGGGGTTTATCAGAGGTATTCGATATCACATACAATATAAGAAATTGGGGTTTAATATTTGAAGGATGTAGATAATATAAAACTAGAAGTTTTATAGAATTTTTAAACTTGATTTTATTGGTCCTAAAGAGTATATCTCTAACGTACTTTTCGTTTTCAACTGACAAATTAAAGTTATCTAAATCATTTTAGAAACTAGCATGGACCCAGAATTTATACATCCAAGTATACAAAGATAATATCAAAATCAAAACAAATAATCGTCATCTTTGGCTATACAAATAATGACAATAAAATTATCTTTATAACTCATAAATTTAACATTGAAACAATTTGAATTTTTGAAATAAAAAACAATTAAAAAAGTCCCGTTCTTTGCCTTTTCACATGTTTTATAAAAAATCAATTTTAATAATTCACATAAATAAATAAACCCAAAATAAAAACATATTTACACAAAAACCTTTATATAAGTAATTAATAATAAAAAAAATTCAAAACAAAATTCACACATTTATGGCAGACACATAAAAATGTTACAAATTAAACGCAAGTTAAACAAAGTCTTTGTCACTTTGATTTAAATCTATGACAAAATGAAATAGACATAGATTTACACACTCAAACATTTAACGAAATATATACATATATACACACACTTTTTCACAAATAGCAAATACACAAACAAACATATACATATTAATGCATACACATGTACATACATATATGTATACAACAAACACTTGAACCTTACTATAGCACAACAGAAAAAAGGCTAAACGAAATAATAAATGTCAAAAGGAAAGCAACAACAAAAAAGTACAATGCAACCAATTAACAACATACCTCCTAGTAGCCAACATAATAAAACTTGGTCAAATCAGCACAGACACACATACACTCAATGAAACCGAATGAAAAAACACAACAGAAGCAAAAAAAGCTTAAATTCTTTTTTTAAAAAAGAGAGAAATTTGCAGAAAAGAGAACCTAGGAAAATAAAATATTTTCATAAGTAGAAAAAAAACATATGATCCAAAAAAAAGGAAAATAGAAAAACAGGCAGACTGGCAATAAATAGCAAACAAACAGTTTGCAAAGAAAATAAACCCAAAAATATAGTAGACAAAAAGCAAAACACACACACACATTTTGTTGATTTATTTTTCAACATTTTTGTTTTGTTTTTCATAAACCAACAAAGATGGCCATGTCTATATAAAAAGGTTAAAAAACAAACAAAAGATTTTAAAAATATATATGTGAAAAATCATTTGAATGTAAACATATAGAAAAAAGGTCTTATAAATGTATTTTTATATACGAAAATAGTTGTAGGTGATGGTGGGTGTATTAGGTTCAGTAGTTAGGTAGTTTTGAAGTTTGATAAGTCGACTTAGTAGATGTTTAAATATTCAACTATAATTTACTTTAAAATTTAATTTATACATTATAAGTTAAATTATAAAAAAAAATATTAAAACTTTCGATTTGAATCCCCTGTAATGCCTCCATGTCCATGGTTTCTGAATTATATCATATAAAAAAACAAAAATACATATTGTACATTTTCTATAATCAAAAATTTGGTTTTTCTAAACTGAGATCGATTTTAAATCCTCTGATTGTTCCACAGTTATTTAAAAATGGTAAAATGTCATCAAACTTTCAAAGCCATTGTTCTCGAAGTAATTTTTTTCAGGATTATGCCAGTGTATATGAGCGATTAGGTTTAGCGCTTGCAATAGAGGGGATACAGTGGAAGCCCATTTAACTCACTTAAATAGATTCCTTGTAAGGCTTTTTCATTCTCTTCCCCATTAAACATTTGGTATTTCGAACCAGTTTGTTAGTTAGTTAGTTAGTTAGTTAGTTAGTTAGTTAGTTAGTTAGTTAGGTAGGTAGTTACACCCCAAATTTTTTTCGAATAAATTTTGTTTTATTATTGAAATTTTGTTGAAATTATACATTAAAAATAAACAATTAATTACAGACTTTCCTCTGTTTTATAAATGCTTCATAAAGTTGTTGTCCCTAATGTTTTACGAATTTTATAAGGAAAATTATATACGGGGTTTAGACTTTTGCAAAATACACAGAAATAAGGCCAAACTTATAAACATTTAAAATCCGAAAGCAATACCATTATAGGTGCCTTTCAACATTATTACAACAATGTCTTTTTGTTCTTTTTTATTTTGTTTTCGTCCCTGCATAACAGTGAAAAAGTTTAAAGACTTTTGGAAAAATAAAACAGGGAAAAACAAGTATCCCTAAAAGAGCGTAAAAGAAATGGAAAACACTCTCTCACTCTCAGTACTGGAATCTGTAGAATATTTCTTATACTTTTATAGACACAATGCTGCTGCTAACGCTGCACTGGAAAAAGGCGAGTTGTGTTGAGTTCAGTATGATTTTTCTTCTTCCAAAAGTAGGCTCCTGAAATATGTTTACCCTTAACTCAGTGCCTAAAGCACTTTGGTACTTAACGTTCGTAGTATACTTCATGGCGCATAAACCTAAACAAAAATGTGTGTACACAACAATTTAAAATAAAACAACAAAAAAAATCCCAAAAACACACATACACAATAGCACAATAAATATTCAAAATAAAAAAGAAGAGGAAAAAAGTAAAATATTGTGAAAAATTTAAATATAACAAATTAAAGTGAAAGTTAAATTTTATGTATGTATATGGAATGTAAACAAAAAGTTAGGGGGAAAAAATTTTATTAAAGAAAAGTGTTTTAAAAAATATTTTAGTGCATAAACAAAAAAATTTGCAAAAGAATTAACAATGCGTAAGAAAAAAACTTTAGTTTAATTGATATAAACTAATGAAAAGTTACAAAAGAATAAGTTGATAATTATGAAAAACTAATAAAAATTAAACATTTTAAAGGAAATCGAATACATCAAAAACAACATATGTCTCTAATTATGAAAACCATTTGGCTGTTGAAATTAGTTTAGAAAGAAATCTAGTGTAAAATGTTGCATGTTAGTGTTGTTGAAAATCATGATGATGATAGTTCAGCTAAAGCGTTAATGTCAGCAACAACAGCGGAACAAAGAAATATTAAAAATATTACAGTAACAACAATGAATTATCATTAAATCAAATGAAATTTAGATGACAAAGTGTGATTTATTGTTAATGAGGATATAGACGGTTATTTCAAGCATACATTACCAACAACAACAGCAGAAGCAGCTTAAATATTAATATTAAGAATGCTTAAAAATCATAAACACACAACTGTAATTTCAACCAAGACCAACAATAACACAAAGTCATCATTACTACTAAAGCGAAAGACAACCTAAACAGCCGTAAAAAGTGTGCAAAATTACAGCAACAGCTTTCTAAAAGGGGATTCAACATATTGTTAAAAGTAAAAAGTAACGTTTTTCCTTTCTCTTTACTTGTTATTAAAAAAAAATTAAAATTCATGCTTGATTAAACTCAACAACTGGACTGTAATAAAATAATTAAAAATATCCTTTGTTGCATAAAAAAGGAATAAAAAACACAAATACACAGCCTTTATTTGAAACAAAACAAAGAAAAAGGATAAAAAAACATTAAGCACTCTTTCATTATCCCCAGACTCACACCTACGCCTATACATCCAAACACATATGAGTTACACGTATACTTAATAAATTTTTACATACACACACAAACAGACGTAAATTATACACACACACACACCTGCATACGTTTTTATGTATGTATTTGTGACATGTAGACAATACAAAACCCTAAATGTATGAGTGAGTAAAAAATCCTACATTTCAAAAACTTAGGAAAAAAAGAGTGCCTATTTGAAAGGAGTTGTATATAGAAAAACAACAATAGAAAGGTGTGGATGTGTATAAAAGCATAAAAAATATAACTGAGCTGTCACACTAAATATAAATTTTAAAAACACTTTTTATATGTATTTATAAATGTGTGTATGTTTATGTATCTAGATAAAAATACATCTGCATAAGCAAAGATACTATATTCTAAAAATACTAAACAATAGTAAAACAAGAACAACAACAGCCAAGTCCAGGGATACTTAAACAAAAACAACAATTCAAATCAAACAAAAGTGAGAATATTTAATACCTCCACACCACTCCATTCTAATTCTAAACACAACAACATAAATTCTCTTCATAGAAAATAGCAGAAAAAAAACATAACTAAAAATAAAAAAACGTAAATACTTGCATCTCCACTTAATTAGAAACTAGAATGTAAAAAAAGACTACAACAGTTAAATCAGAAAAAAGAAATAGAAATTTAAACTGAAAAATAGAACAATGTTTCCAAACAATAAAAATCATCTACACAATGATAAGGTTGTTGTTGTTTTTACATAGTTTCCATGTAAATAAGTAGAACAACTAGAGAAACAAAAACAACTCAACGACAACAATAAAAACAACAACTAGGTGCAAGAAAACAAACGCAAGACTAAGACTATTGCACTCACTACATAGAAAACAACAACAGAAACAACTACCAACTACAACTAGAGCATAATTATTTTTTTAAGGACATATCACCATTAAAAGCATCCGACGCTTATAAAATAACAACAACTACAGCAACAGCCGTTACAACAGCTTCAACAACAACAACAACAAAAGAAAACTACTTTAAACAAAAACAGCATCACTTTTTTGTTGTTGTTGTTCCAAACAAATCATACGTCTCCTCTACGTAGATACATTCACATTTACCAGCCCTCCAGCTCATCTACAACTACAACAACCACTACCACCATGAGTGATTCAATGTTGTATCGTAAATTTGATACATTTATGCCCAGGTCACGAATTATAACCCTGTGGCTGGCCTTCAATCTGGCGATGTTTCTACAGGAACCAAAGAAACAAATTACCACAGTTAATGCAGCGTAAGTATACATATTTGTTTTCTTGTTGTTAGCGAAATATATTTATTTTTGTTTTTTGCAAAATATTTTGCAATTGTGACAGGACTATTTAAATGACATTTAAAAGGATTTCGTTTTAATTATTTTGATTTTGATGTTTTTATGACAAGAGGTAAATTTTTATGATTGTTGGTTGAATATTGAATTATAATGGACCAAAAAGTACATGTGGTCAGCATTTTAGCAAAATATCTTTAAAACTGCGACTTAATATACTCAGAAAGTGATTGTGATATAGTCAATATTGTTGTAGAGTATTAAACGTGTAGATTTGATTACTATTCACTGAAAACAAAATAAATTTTAACTTTTTTCCAGCATATGTACCAGGATAGGAGAATTGGTACAATTGTACTTTTTTTGGTACAATTCGATCTTCAAAAGTACAATGGTACACCAATGACTCAATTTATACAATTTTAAAGTACATTCCCCGATTGCAATAATTATTTAAAAATTGTACTTTTTAACACAAAGTTCAGAGAACTACCGACTTTGTCAAATTTTTACTTAAGAGAAGAGGATACCACATAACAAAGAGTACTTTATTTGATTGCTTTTCTAATCTATGAGTTAGTCTTTGGATTAATCTATAGACTGGACAATACCCTAAACTAATGTCTAATCTTATCTTTTGTCTAGTTTATGGAATACTCTGTACTCTAGTCCACAGAGAGACAATAGACTGTCTGATTGGCTAATCTAAGAAGCAGTCTATTGACTACATGGCCTTAAATATTGACTTGTCTAATGACTAATCTATAGTACTTTTAACTAGTCGTTTAAATATTTCTATAGACTATCTTATGAATTGGTCTTAGGACTAGTTATAAACTCTATAAATTAGTTTATTTTCTAGTCAATTGACTAGTACATTGACTAATGAATTTGCTTAATGCTAAATGCAAATGTTGATTAATTTACTGCCTGAAGAAATCGGCTTGAAATGCTTTTAAATTTGCAAAAATTTAGATTTTGTACAAAAAAGTACACTTCTAAATTCTGTTTTGTACAATTTTTCCATTGCCATTCCTGATATGTACTGTAATTATTAATATGTTTATTAGGGGGTTTGGTTGACAATTTGCCAAGACTTAAAATATGTTAACGCCTATTTCGATAAAAAGCTACATAAATTAATATGCTTCTATAAACCCAAACTTTTATCGATAGTAGAGAACTCAAGATCATTTTAATTTTACATCTTCAGTATATATTGATTATGAGAACTACTTAGTTTTTTTCTTGGAATATATCACCGTGCAACAGTTATTTTCACACATGAAAAAATCTAAGTCTACAGGAAACTGTGGGCCATTAGTATTAACTTTGCGTACTTAGTTTTCATAATCAGGTGCGTAAGACCCTCTAAAATGACCTTAAAGTTTAAAGGAGATACGATTTCAAAAGTTGGACTTCCAAATGATATATAAATAATTTAGTATTAATAATAATATTAAATATAATATTATTTATTTCAATTTATCAGGATTTAAAAAGAAATAAAGTATTAAAGAATCTTTGTTACAAATAATGTGACCTTTTTTCTTTGCCTTAATGAGTCAAATAAATAATGCAGAGTATGTAGAGATTCCCAGCTTTAATTTTAATTTAAAAAATTAATATGTAGGCAGTGTAAGCTGCCAAAATATTTTCTATTAAAACTCTTTAAAAATCAATACAATTATTTATAAATTGTACCTAATCATTTTATATTATCTTTTTTCGTTGATATTCTGATTATGCAAACTTTGTTATTCTTTTTTAACAATATTAGAAAAACAAAAAACTTTTTAGTTTTTTTTTTGGAAATATTTTGACATAACACGAACATATTTTTTTTAGCTGTCATACAAATAATATTAATGTTTTGTTACATAAGGAAATACAAAACGAACTAAGTTTAACAATTAACAACAATTATGAAAATTATTCATACATATGCTTATGGTTTTATAAATTAAAATTGTCATGAAAGTTATGTACAAGTGTGTGTGTGTGTGTTTGAAACATTTAAATGTGACAATATTACAATATGGAAACATTTTTGTTTTTTTCTATATTTTATTATAAATGGAAAATTAATTTTTATAGTTTTAGTTCCCAAAAATACCAGTCAAAAAAGTAATAAAATAAAAAAATAACAAATCATTTAAACGTATGAGTAATATTTAATTTGAAATATTTAGAATATTTCACATACGTTAGGGTGGTTAATCATGCTAAGAGTATATAATGTGAATTAAAGCACTTTATCAAATTCCATTAAAAATATTCCTTTAAAAATTGTATTGGGATTATACTATTGGAAAAGAATACTATTTTATTTTGCAATTCACACATGTTTATTTATTACACATTTGCAGATTGATGAACTTCGTACGTGAAATTGCGGTTACAGTGTGTAAATATTTACACCCTTTGCAACATTTAAACCAACTTAATTGAGCTTTGTGGTTTACAGTACAAACTGAGTTCAAATAGTTTTTTTGTTCCCCCATTTGTCCCTTTGTATTCAGTTGTATTGTTGTCTGTAATGACAACATACAACTTTTGCCAGAGTATCAGCTGCAGTAGTTGGTTGCTATTAGTTATAATTCTACGGGTCGTAAATGTGATAAAGTTGATGACTCTCCAAAGTACAATTGGCTTTTGTTTCATTATGTATTTTTCGTTGGTTTTACTCTGTTGGTGTATTTTGTAGTTCATTGTTGCAGCTGCTATATTTCATGTTGCCCCTAAGCATCTTTTGTTTGTAATTTTCTTGTTTATGTTAATCCTTTTTTTTTTTTTTTTTTTGTTTCTTCACATTATTTTGTGTTTAGCATTTTGGCTTTTGTTTTTTATCTTGCAGTTACTTTGCGGTTAATGCGTCACTTTTTCATGTTAAAGTTATGACATCTGTGTGTGTGTATGTGTGTCTCATGATACACATGCAAATGCATATACATATATTCACAGTTTTATGTATTTAGTGGGGACAAACATACATATATATATTTTTATGTCTGTGTATTGCTGTAAATATGCAGTGAAATATTTTGGCACGCAACCACGTGCTTTATATATAGTTAACTAAATTTTCCAAATATTTTGTATTTAGTTACATTAGGTTGACTCGAAAAGTCTAGCAAATATATATTTCCAATTTATTTTTGTAAATATATTTCATTCCCAAGAAGCTAAAATGCTTTCAATTGCTTTATTGACTTATAACAACAAAAAAAAAAAAAAAATTATAAATAATCGACTTACAATTCCACTTAAGGTGGCTCTACAAATAGTTTGAAAGAAAAACTAGAATACTTCTCTTCATGAATTTAATTTTGGAAACAATAAGTAAAACTTTCATGTGATTATTTAAGAAAATTCTAAAAAGTAAATAATAAACTAGAAACGAAAACGGATAAAAGTATAAAATATATACATACGTACATACAAATGTATACATATGATTACCATATGCAATATTGTAAATTTAAATATATTTAAATATGTATATAAAAGCGTGTTTGTATTCACTGGTGCGTGTGAATATTTGCATGATACAGCCTGGTAGTTAACTTGGCTTAGTTTTTTTTCAAGCGTTCTGCATTTTTTATTATTTACCCAGAAAAACCTATATTTAGAAAAAAAATCTTACAAGAAATATGAAAACAATATATGAAAGTTTTGAAAATAAATAACAACATTTAATTTTATTAAAAAACAACAAAGAAAAATCTGCTTGTGTTGGTATGCGCCAGAGAATTTTTTTCAAGTATTTAGAATTTATTACTACAGATTATTATTGCTTGTGGTATTTTGCAAGAGTTTTTTTATTTTAATTAAATCTACCATGAAAAATATTAAGGTTATGCACGATTTTTATTGCAAGCGTATGGTTATTATTTCATTTAAAAAAAACTTCAATTACCCATACGCCCTGTTAGATAACCTCAAAAACTAGTTCATGTTTTTATACCCTTCACCTTTGTGAGAAGGGTGCATATAATAGTTATGTATTATCGATCCTGTCCTGTCAAATCTTCAATAATTCGTTTGAGAAATTTTCTATTATAATCACCAGGACATCTCTGAAAATTAAATACAAATTCTAGACAAAAATTAATTTCTATCAACAAATTTAATGTTTATTGAAAAATTAAGTTTTTAGTAAGAAATTATATTTTTAATGAAATGGATTTTTTTACGTAAAAGTAGTTTTTTTAAATACTAAAGTTCTTTTAAGACAAAATTAAACTATATCTATTTTTCTACTAGAATCCTAAAACTATATTTTTAAAAACCTAAAAAATGGCCTTTTAAAAACTGTAGTTGTTTGAAAAAAAACTTTGTACTGCTATTATTTTTAGAAATAAATTTATTATTTAGTTCAAAAATAATAAAGAAAAACTTACCTTGGTAATAATTTCTTTCTTTTAAAAAAAATACTTATTTATTATTTGCTGCAGCTATTTATTTATGTATGTAGCAAGATTAAATCGTTTATGAAAGGAAAACTACTCACATAAAACACAAGCTAAGAATACTTATAAAATTTAGTTAAATTTACTCCTATTAAAAAGAAAATGCTCTTTTTTGTTTGTATGTATATATAAAGTGTATGTATATGTATGTATGAGAAAATAAAAGAACTACAAAAAAATTATGTAGAAATAAAAACGAGTAGAAGGACATAAAAAGTCAGCGCACTATATAAAAATCAACATACATACATACATACATACATACATACATACATACATACATACATACATACATACATACATATTACACTTATACAAACATTAGTAAAAATGCGTATGAATTTTGTTAAATAAACCAAATACCACACACATGCAAGGTTATTTTGTTTTTGAAAAGAAACATGGTATCATCATAAATGATACCAGGCAAACTGCCACGTAAACAGTCAGTTAGTTAGACATCCAAACACGAACGTAACTAAACCTAAAAACTATAGTGTTACCAATTCAATCCAATACGATCCGTACTAACCAAACCAACCAACATTGCTTTAACCATGCACATTTACATAATGATGTGGTTTATTTTGTTTCTGTTTTATTTTTTTCAATTTTTTCTAGATTTTAATTCATATTTAGTTGTCTCAGCAGTTTGTTATAAATACATTTTCAGTTTATTTAGTTATCTATGTGTGTTTGCATGTGTTTTTATAGAAGTATGTGCGTATATGTAAAATGTATAGACAAGTACCCTGCAGTTTTTTTTAAATATACCTAATTCTTTAATTTTATTCATTCTCACAAATTGTTAACGTATTTTATCATTATATACGTATGATTAATATTTATTTATTTAAAATACTTAAATTTCTCATACGTTTTATTGACTGCATATAAATTTGATTCATAGAATGATTAAAATTATTCATAAATGGTTCATATAGATGTTAATGGCATAAAATTTTAATATGTTCTCGTTTTCCAATCTTGTTCAAAGGTAACACCAATTAGATTGATTACAGTAATGAATAAAATTAGACCCATTGCAGATCTTCATTTAATGCAAGTTCACCGATGATGATTAATTTAATTAATTTTGATATAAGTAAGGTTATTATCACTCTGAAGAATATACATATCTTTTGACATGTTTTCATAATTGTAAATCGTCCTTACAAAGTAGGTGCTTTTTAGGGAACTGGCTTATTATGAGTCCCTTTTTATATTATTAATAAACCTGAAATAAGTAACTATTACTTCGAAATGGTTTTTATTATAATTCTTTTGAAAGAAATGGTTAAAGTTACACTAAATATTACTTTTATTTTAATATGAAAAATAAATTAATTACATTATATGGAATGTCGATGTTTTCTATGAAATGAAAGAAACTAATTAGATAAAATTTTTCTAAAATAATTTGTTATTTTTTTATCCCATAATTTCTTTTTTTTAACTAAACGTATGATTAATATTTATTATTTATTTGTAAACATAAATTACTCATACGTCTCGGTAAATACACAAATAACATTTGTCTAATTTGAAATAAAATTAAAGGAATATCAAAGTAATATATTACGAAATAATATAATTAACATAATTATGAGTTCTTAAGCCCAAATAAGAGGGTCCTTTTGTAAATAAATCAAATAAATCAATAGTGTTTGTCTATGAGTCGATATGCGTACTTTTTTTTAAATTAATTAATTTCAAAAAGCCAAACTGTAGTTTGATTTAAAAGTTAACATAGACATTGTTTAAACGACAGCACAAATCCAATATATCGTACTCTTCAAGAGTCTTTACTTTATATTACAAAGGAACTTTAAAACGTACAATTTGGAATAAATAAGTCGTTATAAAATTATTTTAAAACAATTTTTACAACACATGATCTAAACAAATACTTGAAACGAGGAAATATTAACAAAAATACTTTATACAAGTGATATATTGATTCTTTATAAAACTACCGAGATATACTAAAATTTAAACGAATGTGCATATATATGTACAACATGTGTATGTGCAAATAAACTCTTGATAAAAGAAAACAACAAAAAAAAATAAAAACAAATATTTTCATGTTTACCAAGTTGGAAATAATATTAGCTTTAGTTAATTCAACAATCATATTTAATATACATATAAACTTGTAAAACTATTAGGGTGACTACATTATCTTCAAAAGCTCTTACAATGTTTTCATAATAATTGTTTAGAAAATAATAAAGATTTTAATTGAAAAATACTTTTTTGATTCATTTTTATGTAAATAATTTTATTGTTTTTAAATACATACTAGTAAGCCTATGTATGTATATGAGTATATTAATTTAAATAAATATACATGTTTATATTTTAAATTTTATTTGAAGGAGGTTTCGTCTATGACTTCATTAGTTTGAATACATTATACTTAAATTAAATTAAATATGTGAACTCACACTTTCGAGAAAATAAAACTAAAATTTTAACAAACAACTTCTAATACAAATTTTATCAGTCAAAAGTTAGTCTTATTGTTTAAATTATAGGTATTAAGTTGAAATGAGTAGAAATGTCTTAGATTGTCAACTACTTAAGACAACATTTTTCTTACATAACTACATATTGTTATTAACAAAAAAAATATGATTATTTTTTGATTATTGTCAAGTAGACAAACAATAAATAAATATATATATATGAATATTTTTTTATTTAAATTAATGACATGTTGTCATTTAGTTAGGTACTCAGTTATAAATCATATTGCTTAGTATGGAGCAGTGAGCATGAAATATTTTTGAATTTATGAATATTTAAATAGGTCTAAGTTTAGTTTGCCATAAAATAATCATATGAAGAAAATATTTTATTAGAAACTGTCTTTGGTTTTATTTTTTATGAGACTTGTATCTATATAGTAGAATGGTATTAAAATATGCCCTAAATAATACTTTTATGATAAAGTCAGGTTTAAAAGACACGAATTTTATAGTAAAAAGGGTATTATCCTCGGGGGTACATTGGGCACCGGCTTCGCTAAGAATACACTCTCCCTATATCACGAGTGTTCAGCCTTAGGCCAGCTATTTAGGAAGCGAAACCGGTGTTGATCATATTATAGAGTGGTGAATTCTTGCGTCCGTCCGGCTATTTAGGAAATATTTATTAAGCTAAGCCGTTTTTGGACATACCATAGAGTAGAAAGTCCTTACGCCCAACAGCAGGCCGGTTATTTAGCGAATTTTTATTAAGCGATTAAATTGAATTTTATTAAACTTTTTTTAGAAATGTCACTAAAACCAACTTGTTCCATAATTTGTTATTGGGAACTTAATTCATTTTAAAATTAGGGATTTGTTTCATATGAAATAAATCCCCAAAAATGTGATATTATTTCATTTTAATTTAGGAAGTTATTTCATTTCATTGGGGCTTTTTTTATATTTTAATTGGTGATAATCCTATATAAAAATATTCAATAGGCTAATATGTTTATAATGAATTATACTGCATAATTAAAAATACATATTTGTAATAATTCGTATAACATCTGCCCTTTAAATAATATCTGAATAAAAATTCCATGAAATTTAATTTATTTTTTAAATTAGATTTACAAACACTTTTGGCTATATAAAGTTATTATATTTTAAAATAAATCAGATTATAAATGCAGTTTGAATTTCATATATAACAAGTAGATCGAATGTAATTGAAAATTTCTGCAGGCAATTATTGTGTGTGCAAAAGTTTTCTTTTGTTTAAACGTATGTACATATGTATGTATAACTAAATATGTTTATTATATGCATATGCAACCTAAATGCATCTATAGCAAAGGCCAAAAATGGAATAATATTTAGTGATGATGATGAAAACGAGGTTTCTGTTTTTTTTTTTTTTTTTTTTGGATTTACATGTCAGAGAAACCTTTAACATTTTGCCACACAATATGAAAATAAACGACTATACTTGAAATACACAATGCCAAAAGGTTATAGTGCAACATAAACCAACAGAAGCAGCAACAACAACAAAGAACAGAATCCATTATATTGTGTCATTACCCATACATACCCATACACTCTCTCACCTATGTTTTCTATGACATGAAACATACTTGTATGCAGTTGAACTCATACATATGGAAATGTAACAAAATACAAATTTGATTTCTTTGTTTTTTTCTCAAAATTAAATGTAAACATTATCCTGGTCGGTATATTATATTATACATTTCTCTAGAAGCAATAATTTTCCAAATCAGTTTCCTTTAATATGCGTCATACTGTGTCAAGTATTTTATTATACACATACATATAAAATCCTGTTTTTATTTTCTTTAATCTAATCTGTTCAGTTTACAAAGAAGAAAATATGAAAGAAACAGCTTCCTTGTCATCTCTTGTCTACTGGTAATATTCTAAATATTTTTATATTTATATTAAAAGAGGAAAAAAAAAAAGAAAAACCTATTGCCCTGAAAAATTATTGATAAATGATACCATTTCATATCCAGCTGTGTGGCAGTGTTTGCATTTTTCTAGTAACGCCCAGCTGTGAAGTGCTGGTATCTCAGTATAAACATCATCTATTTTTTTTCTTCTTCTTCTTTGTCGTCTTCTTTTCTTCAAGATGTAATAGCAGCCTCTTTTTGGTTTTTGCTCTACTGGCTGCTTAGTTGCTTTAAAATTTTATACATTTACGAGTGCTATTTTTGTTGTTTTTTTTTATTATTATTATTTTTTTTTTCTCATTTTGTTTGGTTTGTTTGTGTGATATAGTTTTTTTTTTTTTTTTGCTTACGTTCTTCTGCTCAAAAGCCATCTCAATTTTCCCTGTTGGCATTGTCAGCCACAATTTAATGCAAAATGAAACCCACAACTCTTGACGTCTTAAGTGTCATTGTGTTAAAATTGTTGTTTTACAATGAGTATGATTGAAAATGTTCAAGATGTTTGATTATCTTTAGAGTGAAAAATGTATACAAAATAAAAAATAAAAATAATAAAACTGAAGTACTTGTTTTGAAAATGAACAAGTTAAATTAAATGCATAATAAGAATATGAATATTAACCCTATTTTAATAAGGTTAAAAAAGAAAAAGTGGGGTGAAGTAGAAAATACTATATTAAACAATTTTGTTAAAGGAATAAAATATTATTTTTTTAAATTTAATAATATAATGATCAGCCTTCAATTTGCTTAAGTAAATTATTTATACATAAAATGTTCTCATAGTTTTTAAAGCAGCAAATTTTCATCAAAGCGAAATATTCATGTTACTTAGGTAATGCTTTGTGATGAGTTTTGATCTGAACAGAACTTTATAGGCAATCTGTTCCAAAGAAATCACAGAATAGATTGCCATGCATGAAATCGAAATATTTCCATACAATCTATGCAGTATACACTGTTTGGTATAGGATTTATTTTATTTATTTGATTTGTTCTTCGTCTCAAATACTAAACAGTTTATTTTGCTCATAATCTATATGTTTAAAAACAGTTGTGAATAGTTTCTAACTACTTATGATCAATACTTTTATTATATTTATTATATACTAAAGAAATAAAAGCTAAATATTTGAAAAAAAAAATTCAATAAAATTACCTCATTATTTAATTCCATAAAATGGCCTTTGTTGACGAGACATATACTTTAAGTTCAAACAAACTAAATCCACGTAAATCTACACCAATCGATTGAGAATCACTTTCAGAGTAGATTAAGCTTTGTCCATCCATCTGTCCATCCATCCGGTTGAACGTGTGGTGGTCCATGTAAACTTTGTTCTTAAAGTGCAACTTGCTTGGAACATGTGTTTTAAATATATTCATCATAAATAACCACAATTGTGTTTTATATAAGTATAAATGACACGGACTATTATAGGACGATGAGTCCTAACCCCGATACAAACACACCTTTAAAAAATTACTTAAAGGTCCATAGTTGAATTATAACCATTAGTATTAAAATGATGAATAGATTAGAATGGGTTTACATATAAAATATGGAGCCGAATAAACCCTATGGAAAATTATACAAAAAAGCATAAAAATACCATTAAACTTAAAAATTATATATTTTAATAACTATTTTAAATATAATCTTAGATCATTTAAAGCTATTCCTCTGAAAAAAATTCAAATCAAAACTTGCATAAATCAATAATTGGAATTTTGCTAAAATGGAATAAGGACATATATCCATATATTTTTGTAGAATATGTTCAGAAATATATGATTTTTTTTTATATACTTATTGTTAACTAAATTGGATCAAAAGTAGACAATATCAATATAAGAGATCATAGTAATTTGCTTAAGTTTTATGGAAGCCATTGACTATCCGTATAAATAATTAAAAAAAAAATTAAATAATTTTTTTGCTTTTTGAAAATCTTAAATTTTCAAAATTTTTTGGGCAATATTATAAAGAAATTCATAGAATTGAAAGGTATTCATCCTATTTTGTACATTTGATACAATTATAATAATTATTTACTTTGCTAACAAAAAATACTGATTTTTTAAATTAAATAAAAAATTATATTTCAAAAACTTTCTTTTAAAGCAAAATATTTTAGCGAAAATTTTTCAATTTATCTTTTCATTAATACATGTAAATAGACCTGGGCAAAGTGGTCTTTACGACCTTATTGGAAACCAAGCTTCATGTTTTGCATTTTTTCTATGTCACACACACACACACTTAAAGTGTTACCAATAATACATATGTATATGTATTGAATACTAAATAAAATAAACATTTGTACAAAAATAATTAAATATTACTCTAACATGATGGACATTTGTTACAAATAATTTTCAGAACATTACACATGAAACCATTATTATTAGTACAACATTCAAAACATTGCAATATTTATGTAAAATGTGTAGTTAGTTGTAAGCTGCTGAACCAAACAACTAGAATTAAACTAATTTGTGTAAAAGTATGTAATGTAAAGACAAACAATAAATAGGTTGTACGAATAAAGTTTTAGCAAAAGACACACAATTTATATCAAGTTGAGAACAAATAATATACGAACAAACTGAGAACACAGTAACCTAGAAATGAGCAATTTAGCAGAAGCATGAAAAGAGAGAATTAAGAGAAAATAATTTAATTTTTTCTTTTTTTGGTATTTACTCTCCATGAGTTGAAATAAAGGATATAAAACAGAGAAAAATGTAGAAACAAAATAATAAAAGCTTTTGTTAGAACTGTTGTTAAGTATAATAAAAGTTTTAGCAAAATATTTGTGTTGGATTTGTGTTTTGCTGCTGTTTCTTTTTTGCTAAATAAAAAAAACACGAAAGCATAGAAATTTTTGGGTTTTAACACATAAAAAACTACATTGACATGTTTTTTATTAAAGATTTTTGTGCCATTTAGTGGCAGGAAAACAAGTGAATTTTCTGTTGTGTTTTTCTTTTAGAATAGAACCATTAGTTTGGTAAATTTAATGTATCTGAAACACTCAAACATAATACAAATAATTTTTTTAATGTAATGTTATTTTAAGTGCCATTATCCATTTACATTTCATTATGCATTATGTATAACAAACAAAATTACTTAGTATTTCAAGCATTTTTATACCCTACACCACTGTAGAGGAAAAGGTATGCTTGAGTTATAACAATTGTTTATTAGTACTTTTTAAATTTCCAAATTCTGCCAAAGATTTTCATTAAACTTTTATTAAAACTGTAACCGAAATTTTATTTAGGTCGAACTTAAATCAGTATTCCTTCTAAATCTTGATGTAGGGTATAACATTGTTAGACTTAAGTAAACTACATTATTACTTAATATTTTTTTTTTTAATTTTTTGTAAAAAAAGTTCAAAGACAAACAACATTGCACTAAAATGGAACTTACATAGATACATAGATACTTAACAACACCTACATACATTAGATTAAAAAAAATCATGTCCAGAACATGCAGGGCTAATGTTAATGTACATAGTTGTTGTTGTAGTTGATGACGACCATGATGCTGCTGCTGTTGATGATGATGATGGTACGTTACTGATTGTACAGCCCTATGAGGGTCATTGAAAATGCTTTTATTTAAATAAATACAACATGATTTTTTTTTATTATTTGCTTCTTCTTGCTTTTTTATCATACTCTTATATATATTTCTTTTTTTCATTTTACGAAAAAACCTAAATTTACAAAAATCTACAATGTAAGTTACATTTTGATGTTACTGCTGTCGTTGCTAAAACATCTTACAAGAAAATGTTTGCAATCTAGATTTTATTATTAAGGGCGTCGCCACGTATTTTGACACGTTTAACACAGACACACATACACAGATATATACAGTTACAACTACAATACAGAGCAAAGCTTCACAAACTCTCGCACTTTTGGAATACACTTATATATAAAGATACTTGTACAAAACATAAAATAATTACATATACATACACACCAGAATCCAGCAGCTGCTTGCCAAAAACATGGCAAAGATGTTAAATTTGTTCCTAGTTTTTTTTTTTTTTTTTTTGTTTTCTTCTTTTTTTTGCTTTTTTGTTAAAACGAAGTAAGTGAAGCATCCATCCGTTTATTCGTTCGCTTACTTGAACATAATGGACACAAGTCACACTCTCAAACAAACACACATATACACATGCCATACCTAAATATTTATATATGTATGTATGTGGGTTTTGCTCCTCATATTCAAACCTTGTCTTACTATAGTTTTTGCTGTTATATAACGTTAAATAAACATATTTTTTGGGCGTTTGCAAAGTTATTGTTGCGGTTATCATTTATTATTGTTGTCGTTTTTTCACTTTTTTTAACCATACACATTCTTTTTTGTCAGTTTTCCCCGTTCTTTTTTAGATATGTCATCAAAAAGATGTAGAATTTTTATAGTTTTATTTTTTTCTTGAACTTTACTTAAACTTAAAGACATTTATTTTGTTATTATTGCTGTTGCTGCTGTTGTCATATATTTCCTTTATTTATTTAACATTTATTTATTTTTTTTTTTTTTGGTTCTTGTAGTTATAGTTGTCCATTATTGCCTTAACCTCTTTGCTACGTTAAAGTGTTTCCTTTCATCATCATATTTGTTATTGTTGCTTTTATTCTTGTTTTCTCGTTCTTTTTTAATAAAATATTTTGCTGTTGTGATAATTTCAATGACATGCCAAAAGCTTGTCACTTAAAAATTAAATGACTGTTTGTAACCCTTCACTTAACCTAAAAAAATATGAACAAAATAAAATTCTATATTTTATATGACTTAGTGTAGAGAAGGTGGACCGAGCTTGAATATTAAATAATGATTATATAACAACGGATCAATTAATTCGACATGTACTATAATATTTTTTTGTTAAATTTTTTCTTAATCACTTGGTTTTTAATTCTCCTGTAAGAGCACCTATATGTTATAAACAGATTCTTATGAAGATTAAAGATTCCATTGCGTTAAAGTCCATTTTGTGCCAGGAGGGCACCAATACTTGGACATGTTACAAATAGATTGAAAGCCATATTTTTAACTGTGAATACAAAATATCTTTTAGACAGCAATAAAAAATATATTTTTCCACTTAAACAGAAAAAAGTAATATCACTGCGTATACTTAATAATTATTAAATTTTTGAGTAAATATTAATCATACGCCTACTGTTTTTAAATATCGCTATTATATCAAAATTAAGCCAACTTTAAAATTTTACTTACATTTTAAAGAAAAATTTGCCTGTTTTAAAGAGAAGTGTTCTTGAAATGACATTTTTAATAACTAAATTCATCAAAAAACAGTTGGCAACTACTGTTGCTGATGTCCCCAAAATAAGGTTTAAAATTTAATACAGTTTCAATTCTTTACAACTTTGAACCTAAATCTAAATATCTAAATAACTTTTCTTACAATTTAAAATATCTTAGCTTTCAATTTTTCGCCAAAAAAATATTTTCAAAATTTTGTAAGAAATTTCATAATAGTTTCAAAACTTTCTTCGCTTTTTAATATTTTTAAGGTGAAAACTATTTCATATTTATAAACCACATTGAAACCAATAGAGAGCAATCGGTGTACTTCAGAAACAAAAATTTTCATAATAAAAAATCAACAACAAACATCGTTTCCACTTTTCGAATTCATTATACAATAGTTTGTAATTAAAACAAGCATCAAAATTTATTTAATTCAATTTCAAAGAAAAATTATAACCCATTTATTTATTTTAAATTAAAATATATAATTTTAAATTTGCCATTGTTCTTTAAATGGTTTGTTTTCTTTTAGAAAACTTGATTTATGTCTGCAAACACAAGAAATCAACTTTTTTTACAAAACGAAATTTCTCTAATTTTTTTCTATTCATTCGTTTTATATTTACATATATATTTTTATTACATTTAAAAGCATTTATTTTATTTATTTTCTCTTTGTACAAATAAATTCTTAAGTCTAAATGTAAGGCAGTATGTTTGAGTGAGTGAGTGTGTTTGTTTGTATGTATTTTATATCCTCTTTCTTAGCAATAAAATTCCATTTAATATATGGCGCTTGTGTTTCGAACACAAAACAAGCACACAAACACTTGCTAATGTAATATGTACATGTGTATAAGAATGTAGTTTGTGTTTGTATGGTTATATGTGTGTATAGAGTTGTACAATTGAAGGACACTTAATGCAAATGAGCCTTAAGTTGTTGAGTGCAGTTAACAGAAACTAATATTATGCTTGAATGGTAGTAAAATTTATGTAATAATAGACATTATACACACACAGACACGCTTGTTTATGTCAAGTGGCGTCAATAAGGCATAGATTATATTGTTACATATAAATCCCTCAGTTAGTTGTCGATACACTTGAGTTTAAATAAAACGATTTTGTAGTTGTTTGAAGAAATTTTTACTATATACCTCCATGATGACCAAAACTTCTGTTAACTCGTTAAGAAATTTTAAACTTTTAAACATTGTGCTTGGGGCATGAATTTAACTGTATGATTAATATTTATTTATTATATATTATTTTATTATATTATATATTATTTATTATATATTAAGTATACGTTATGTTTAGATTACATTTTATCGAAAAGAAATTAAAAAAAACAATTTTTATTTATTATGAAATATTTTCGTTCATTTGAAAAAAAGCTGAGTCAATAGTAATAAATCAATCATTCAATTTTCACTAAAATATTTATAAATATAATTTTTTTTTTTATATCTAACTTTAAATACATATACTGGCAATTTTTTTAAAGCTAACTAAACAATGTTGTTTTTCGAAATAAAAAAATAAACAAAAATACTTCCTATAATTTATCACTATATGACCCAGTTTATTTTGTCATGTATTATATTTCGCTTGTTTGGTAATACAAAGCATGTTAGAAAGTTTTTTTTTTCTGCGAGGGCAAAACTAAAAGAACAAAATGATTAAAAAAAATTACTTAAAATTGCCCAAAAATTTACATGTATAAAAAAAACAACTAAATAAATTTTAAACAAACGGAAATTGTAAAAATACCAAAAGCTGCCATTGATAGCTAAGCAGTTGTTTTGAAACTTTTAAATTTTATCCTCGTTATAAGCAGAAAACAGAAAACTTTAACGAAAAAAAACTAACACGAAAACAATAAAAACAAAGAGAAAACTTACAAAACCCTTACAACCCATATTGGTAATCATGAAGAAAAACAAGGAAGAAATAGTCAAAGTTATGAAAAATAAGTTGGCATAAGACGGAAACAGTTGCCAATAATATTTTGAGTGTAAAAAATTCAAAAAAAAAGAAATGCTAAAACAAACTAAGAAAATGACTTACACAACAAGGCACAGCTTGTCAAAATTTATTGACAGTGTTTGTTAAAGTGCATTACAGTTTGTTACTTATTTTTCAAATTTATTTTTATATCATTTTTCCTATTCTCCTTCATGTTGCCTTTCGTTTATTAATACTATAGCTTATCAATATTTTTAAAAGTTTGAAAATAGTTTGGCCATAAAAATATAAAGAACAACAAATGTTACGCAGAACAAAGTGAAATTGTGTTTCAGTTCTTTTTTTATTTAAAATTTTCTTTCATCAAAATATTTGTCGTAGGCCTTTAATAAAATTTTCTGGATTCTTGTTGTCCATCTGTTGAAAGCTGTGCCTTGTTCCTGTATATTATAAACATTTCCTTAGGATGCAGTTTATTTGGTATTTAGAAGAGATCCATAGTCGATATATCGATATGTAATCTATGTATTAATATGTCAGCACTCAGATCTGTAAATATTTTTGATATAAAATGGTCCTTCCTGGTTTTTTGGCGCAATACGAAAATATAATAAATACCAACAAAACGTTAAAATTTTTCTCAGTTTTACGTATACTTAATATTAGAAATATAAATCATTAACACGTATACGTACAAGTGTCGCCAATAACAGCAGTATAATTCCACAATGTAAAACATTCCGCTTTAAATGAAAAAAATTAAGAAGTATTTATACCCTACACCACTTTAGTGATGTAGTATACCAATCGGCTCAGAATAATTTTCTGAACCGATTTAGTTATTTCCGTCCGTCTGTCCGACCGTCTGTCCGTCCTTTCATATAAACCTAGTAATCAAGCTTCAACGCAAGATAATTTTCTGAAACTTAACACAATCGTTTTTTGGTTTAAGGATGAAGCCTATTACAAATGGTTAAACAAAGATTCATTATTTCTCCTAGCCCCAAAAAACGTATACCAAAAATTATGTTAAATGTTATATTTATGAAAATTTTTAAAAATCAATAAACACAAGTATAAATTCGGGAAAGGTCCTAAGAAAATGACAAGTTTAGAAGTCCACAAATAAAAAAAAAGTGCAAAATTGGGAGACATGCTTACAAAGAAATTATAGAAAGTATAATATTATATAACTTTTTTCTTAAACAATTTATTAAACATTATTTTAACAAATTACCAAAATAAACAATACAACAAATGAAACCGATTAATCTTTATAGGCCAAACACTAATCAGTCTAATTAATCAAACAAATGTAAATGATAAGTAATTAATACAAATAAATAATCTATTAAAGAAACATTTATCTATTGGACAACGACAAAATGTTTAACTAAAATTATCTAACAAACTAATTTCATTATATATTTTCAATATTTTTAGAACCGCTGGCGGTAGTATGCTGGGCGATGTAAATATATCTGCTATATTGGATTCCTTTAGTGTCAGTTATGACAAAAGAGTAAGACCCAACTATGGTGGTAAGTAGAAAATTCAAATAAATGCTTAAACACTCTAAGTAATCATCATTTCTAAGAACTAAACAAAAACACAAAAGAAAGTTCGAAAACCAGGAACGAACAATAAAATAACACCAACACTTAAACACAAATATCATATTTAATACTAGAAATGATCAATAAAATAAAACTTTTTACCTAAAAAAAATAGGTTTAAGTAACACAAAACCATGTTTAAGGCTGTAGGATTGTTTTCTTGAATTTTATAAAAATAAATCATTTGGACACTTTTTGTTCTCATTTTTTAACTAGAAAAAAAACAAAAGATTTTTTTATAAAATTATTATGAGTTGAAATTTAGGTTATTGACAAAATTTTTATGTTTATGTTAAGAAATTTGTTAATTTTTGTTTATATTCAGCATTGATATTGATACCTGATTTCAGGACCTCCTGTTGAAGTTGGTGTCACCATGTATGTGCTATCGATCAGCTCGCTATCAGAAGTTAAAATGGTACATAATTTAAAATAAATGTACCTTGTATTCGTCTTTGTTTTCCTTATTTTTTCCTCATTTCTTTCAATTAACAATTTAAAAATAACTCCAAGTTTTGTTATTTCCTGTTAAGTATTATGTTTTGTTTTTTTTAGTTCAGTTTTGTTTCTTTTAACTATTTAGTAATGTCTTTTATTTTTTTTAAGCTCAATTTTTTTAAACAAAATAAAAAAACTAGTTTGTGTTTTAGTGTTTCAAAGTTTTTAATATTAAAAAAAAATTAAAAAAAAAATAACAACACTTTTAATATTTTAATGCAAAATTTTTAATTTATTTATTCAAAAAAGGCCGTCTTTATTAATTTTTGATTTATGTATTTCTTTTCTGTTAAACTTGTTAATGCCTCTTTTGGTTTATTTACGAAAAAATAAACATTATTTCTCTTTACAATTTACGGAATTCCTCTTATAAATAAATGGAATATTTGTTCAATTAGTAACTACTTCTGAATGGACCAACAAATATCATTAAAAAAATCTACAATTACAGGGTTTATTTAAAACTTTAACTCTATTGTTATTATTATAACTATAATAATTGTGTTGCCATGTAATTTTCTAACTAATTAATACAACAAAACTGATGCAATGGTTTCTTTAAAGTTAAACAAATGAAATTAATTTAAACTTAAATAAATAAATAATAAAAAAACAAAAAAAATCATGTTTAACATTCCAGCACTCTTTTATTAGAATGTTTTAGTTTTGAACACCTCCACCATTAACTATTAATTACTACTTAAATACTACTTACCAACTTACTACCAAAATCACCTTAGCCAATTAATTAGTTTTACACCTACATACTCTTTTGTTTAGTTAGTAGTCAAAGCAGCCTAATAAAGTCCTTTAAATTTTCCAAAAAAAATCAACAATCATTAAATACCAAACGCCACAGATAATTTATCCTTATACTTCCTTTTAACACAAAAATTCTGAAATAAAATACTGCTCATTGGCGCTATTCTAATTGTAACATTTATCCTTAATTTCTTAACAAATTATAATTTCCTTTGGTTCCATACTCCTTGAGAAATCTACTTGTATTGTGTTTTTTTCTTCATACAGCTTGATATTTTATTATTTCGTTTTACTTAATAAATATTTCAATTGTTTGTTTTTTTTTTATTTCCATATTATATTTAGAAACTGTTAGAACTATTATTAATAAGATATTTTTATATTGCTTTCTTATTTGGGAAAAGCTTAAAAAAGTAAAGAAAAAGAAACAAACAAACAAATCACTAAGAGTCTACACAAAAATATTTGCTCTCTAACTGCAGTTTAGCAAAGAAAACAATAATAAGCAAAGCTAATTAAAATAAGCAAAAATCTAAAAACATAGAAGGCTAAGAGTTTGATTTGGTTTTCATTCGTCTTGGTTTCATACAAACAATCCATCATTAATTTATCAATCAATCAGTTAGTCATTAAATCCTAATATCCATCAGCTGTGCGAGGTTTTTTTAGTTAAAATTAAATAATTTTCACTTGTATCATTTGTCCCTCTCTTTTCATACATGTTTCTAAATTTAAGCAAAACTTATTCGATTAATTGATTTTCTATTTAAAATTTTCGTAATTTTCAACTAAATACTTTTCCATTTTTTTTTATTCTCAAGCTTCTTCACTTTTCTAACACCTAAGTTTGTGCTCAATAATTAGTTTTAATAATTAAACGTTATTTAATAGCACAATAAAAATTCACTCATATGTGATTCTCAAAGAAAAAAATTAGTTAAGATTTGCAACTTTGCAATATTTTCAAAACATTTTGAATTAATACACTTAGAAATAAATTTGGAATAATTTTTGAAAAATATCTGAAAATTTTAATGGAGTCAAATCTTTTTTGCGAACTTTTATGAAAATGTTATTTTTTGAACAATTATGAAAATTTCGATTGCATTAATCATTTTCTAATTTTTTGTGAATGTAATTTCGAATTTCTATTAAAAAGATTAATATTATGAAAGAAATAAGATTTAAGGAAATTTCAAAATTTTAAAATTTTTCGCTAATTTTTAATTAGTCTTAACCACTTGGAGCTTGAAGAGTAAGCAGTTCGTTGGCCTTCGCTTGATTAGTGTTTTAGTTTGGTACACTAGAGGTTCTCCCTGAGGAGAGCACATCATGCCTGATAATGACTTAGGTGTATCTTCGGAATTGAAATATAACTAACTAACAAACTTACAAACTAACATACTAACTAACTAACTACTTACTTACTAACTAACTAATTGCAAAGATGATCTTAGCTCTTTCTTATGTCCCCAACTAGCTTAACTATCCATTTTCTTCTAAAATCGATTTCCTCAAAACCGATGATAATAAAATTTTCCATATAATACCCCAATCGGACTCTAAAAATAACAATCTCATTACCAATATTTTTAATTTTTAGAGGAAAAGTTGTTTTTTCAATATCTTGCTAAAATTCAAAATGAAAATATAAACGCAACCACATTTGTATAACTCAAACACAAAAAATATACGGTATATTTAGGAATGAAATAATCTAACTAAGCTTTTATTATTACAAAAAAAACAATTTTATCAAATTTAAATTCAGTTTATTATTTCTCTAAAAAGGATTAGGGTGAAAAAATTTCAAGTGTTTCTTCATGTGAAACAAAAAATAGTTCTTAGAGCTAAAGTTTCCTCAAATATCATAAGAAGTAAAGTCACAAAATAAAGGTTTTTCTTACCAAGTAATGAATTTTCTAGAAACATTATAAAACAATTAGAATAAAACTTTATTATAAACACAAAATTGTTTTAAGAAATAAGTGTGTGCATATTTACTCAACATTAGCCTTTATATAAAGTATTTTGAAACACACACACAAAAAGAAAGCCTGATAGTTAAATACACACTAAAAAACAAATACACTCTAGAATAAAAGAGGAACAACAGATATAAAAAAATCTCTATACTTAATTAATTAATTAACTTTAGTATGAATACACAATATATATGTATACACAAATGAAAAAAAAAACATTTAATTAAATTAAAACACAAAATTGTTATAGAATTTAGTTTTGGATAGAAAAAACGAAACAACATTAGTTTTTGCTTAAAACTCCATTAACAATATAATCAACTAATGAAAATAAAGAAATATTTAAAACAATAAAAAAACAATTAATTAAATAAATAAAAGCAAAATTAAACACAAAATACTTACAAAGAAAATGAAAACAAATAAATTTACAAAACCAAACAAACGTGTGTGTGTATATGTTGCAGGTCCCCCTGTGGAGGTTGGCGTCACAATGTATGTTCTCAGTATCAGTTCGGTTTCGGAAGTTCTAATGGTACATATGCAACAACAATTTTTTTTAGAATTTTTTGTTTGTTTAATTATATACTACAAACACATTAACAAAAATATAAATAAAAATTGGAATTTTTATGTTTTTCTATATAATTACAATAAATTTTATAAAATAATTTTTATTTTTCAATTACGTTTTTATTTTTAAAACACTTTCTTTAGTTTTAAATTGTTCACATTCAAAAGTTGCAATAAAAAAAAATAATTAACTATGAAAGTTAAGCAATTAACTAAAAAGAAATAAATAAATTATTTCGTGTAAAAATATTTATTAATTTATGTTATTTTTTCCTTTTTTTAAACACGCCCTTATCGATGTTTTTTAAGTTGAAATTTTTTAATTAAATTGCATTTTTATGTTTTTTTCTTAATTTCAATTGAATTTAATTTTATTTTTTTTAATTTTTACAAATAAAAGTTTACTTTGTGTTGTTGTTAACATTTTAATATGTACGATACATTTTTAGCGCTTTTGAGCATTTCAAACGTAAACGTTTTTCTTTTTGAAAACTTATTAAAAAAAAAACACAATAATTCCAAAAATTTGCAAAAACATAAAAATATTTAATGTACAAAATTAAATAAAAATTTTAGCATTCACTTTAAAAAACAAACAAAATTCAATGCTTGATATTGATTTCATTTTATTCTTTATGTCTTTCTAACACGCTGTTTTAAATTTGACTTATTGTGTTTTGAGTTCAAACTCTTTAGATTTGAAATGAAAAAAATTTCAAATTAATTCAAATGAATGAGATAATAATTGTGATAAATATTTTTAAAATAAAGCATTATAGTTGTTGTTATTGTTGTTACAACAATATATATATATACGTTAATTTACTAACCATTTCAATAATTCGGTGTCTATTTATATTTTTTATATAAAAAAAAATTAAATATATTTCAACTAAATGGTATACAAAGTTTTAAAAAACTAAGTATAATTCACTAATTACTAATTCATAGTTATTTCTATAATATACTCTCTCTCTCTATCTCTCTCTAACTAACTCTGTTATAATCTTTCTTTCTATCTCTCTCTCCATCTGTTTATATATATATATTACATTTAACTTTCACTTTTAACTGTATTATTCTCTATTTTTAAAACAAACAAGCTGTTCTCTTTTACAAAACTTTAGGCTTTTGTTTAAGTTTTTTTTGTTTCTAACTGAAAGCTTTACGGAGAGTTTAACACGAGTATTTTTAACTCAGTGATCTGTGTATTTTACTCTCCCTAAACTTAAACGTTTAAAATTTTTGTTTTTTTCATATCATTTTCATCAGCATTTCATCCTTGTTTTTTTTTATTTCATTATTCATTTGAAAATTACTCATTGCACTATTAATTCGTTAAAAGAAAATTAAATGAATTTAATTTTTAACAAATTGTATATAAAAATTTAAATAAAATGCCAATAAACGTGCTTTATTATTTTTATTATTTATTAATATCGCTCTCACTCTCTCTCTCTCTAAACTCATTTTCATACAAAATTTCATACTAACACTTTTACTACTTCTCCTACTAAAACTAATACATACTACTCGATCTATTGCATACAAATATTTATTAATTTCTTTAAATATTTATTGCTCTTGACATGATTGACAAGTGTAATTTTTTTTTAATTGGTGTCTATATACTACAATAATCACAACAACAATTATTTGTGTGTGTGTATAAAAGTTTTCATTTATATATATACTATTTTTGTCTATAAACATATTTACATATATGGTAATCTTAGCAGTCTTAAATACTTTGACTGCCCGCATGCTGACAAATATTGAACACAAAAAAATTGGTTTTTTATTGCAATAGAAAAAGTTAGATCTAAAAAAGAAAGGATTTAAATATAAATAAATTACAGATTATTTATGAAAATTTTGTTGTTTTTTATTATCAAACGTAAACGTTTGTAGGAATCTTTGTAATAAATTTACTTAGCAAGCTCTTATCTAATTAGATAGTCTCTCAATTATGGCCCTTAATTTTTGTTTTTTTAATTTTTTCAATTAAAACTTTTTTATTTTTTAAACACAAATATTATGCAATATACGAAATCAAACTTTTGTTTAAATTCCCCCCCAAAAATAAAAATTTTTTTAAATTAGAATAAGTTATAATATACAAAGTTTATTGTATATCCAATTGGAATAAATTTCTTTAAAAAAGATAGAGAACAAGTTAAAATAACTTCTTCTTATCTGCTAGTTAACAACGATATATAATAAAGGATTAATCGGAATGTCAAGGCCCAGAAATTGATTAAAACAACGTCCAACACTCAAAATTAGATACGAATCGGATAATATACACATAAAACTAAAATTTAATGGAGAAAAACTACATTTTTAGTTTTTTATTATGCGATCCTGTGTACTTTATAAAGAACTTCAAAGTTTTAAAAATATCAGTTTTCAACAAATATTTTAAAATGCTTCTACTGGTCGAACAGTGACAAATTTGATGTCAAACTAACTATTTCATTCAAATTATCTTAAAAACTAGTACTCAAGGTTTACATTAACACACAGACGGAGCGACGGACATTTCACAATATGTAGACTAATAGAAAAAGATTCCAAAAAAAAATAAACAAATTTTAAAGAAATATATAAATTTAATTAAATTTTTATTTTTTTTTTTTTTCAAAAAAATTTAGCTCGACAAAAAGCGAATACTCTTCACAATTACTAAAACTTTCCGACTTTCATCTATCTAAATGTATAGTATTGTGTAGGAGAATAGTATTGAAGGAATTTTAATTACATTTTAGTCAAACTTGTTTCCATATAGAGAAATTTAGTTTGTATGAAATAAAAATAATAAGTCAAATTTTTGTGGGTTAGAAAAACTTATGATAACTTAAAGTTTTTATTTTAAATACTTTTTTTTTATTAAATTTTAATTTGCTTTACTTATTTTACTTTAATAAAAACACTAAAAATGTGACTTAAATATACACACACACATATTCTTCACGTTAAAACAAAAAAAAACTGAAAAAATATATATGTATACACTCATGTATATAATAAGATCACCACAAACATTTTTTTAAAATTTAAAAACAATTTAATTAAATGTAAAATCCTAAATATGAACTCTTCTAGTAATGCAGAAGAAAGAAGCTTGACCGATGTTTTGTAATCTTTTCCTAAATTAGAAAAAAAAAATGTTGTTGGTCGATCGATAGATTTACACTTCAAAAAATTAAGAGCACAACATGATTTATTCTCACAAACACAAACATCTAGTTTAGTAACATTAAAGCTGGATTTTTATAAAACTGGAATATATATTATATAAATTTTGTAATATGTAATTAAATAAAAATTCTAATAATTATATTTGAAATTATTTTCCAACAACGGTACTACATTTAGAAAACACACTTTACTATTAAATTATGAAAATCTTAATAGAAATGTTTTTTTACAAAACATTTGTTAAGTATGAACACAACTTACGATTTTCTTGTTTATCGGACTTGATTTTATAATAAGCCCGAACAGAGAATTTATATAATATAAAATAAAATGTATACCAAATATTAATGAAAAGGAAATATTATAGATTATTTATTAAATTTGTGCCCAAAATAAAAATCCTGCTTTAATTTCGAATTTCTTTAAAAAGAAATATTATAATCTACACACATACATACTGACATTCATTCACAAACATTACAACAATTTATTTGCAAATAGCTCATAATTACATATAATTTTATTTTTAAGTTTGGCTTTAAAAAGAAGAATCAACAAAAAACTAACCTGAATGGAAACCAAATCAATACATTTAGTTTTAAAAAAATAAGTATATATGAAAAAAAGTATTCAATTTAGTAATAATAAAGACTCGTACAGTCCTCGGGCATATTCTAATAGAGAAAAAGCTTGAAAATAAATAAAATACTTTAGAAATATATGATCACTACAAAACGTGATTTCATAGAATTTTTATTTAATATAAAATATGTTATACTCTCTATAACTATTTTTACTTTTTTTTATATAAAATTAAAATATAAAATTATAATTTATTATTATTTTTTTATAAAAAAACAAAAAACCAAACACAACCTTACCTTAACCCCTAGACTTATTAATTAATATTTTTCAAATACCTTCTCCCTCTATATTTTGCTCATTTAAATCACTTTTATATACTAACAAACTGAAAATGATAACACTAAGCTACAAAGATTTAATAAAATTTATAAAGTTATTTGATATATTTTGAATGAACATAAAAATTATAAAATTTCAGGGGTCAAAGTAATAATACCATCTACCAGTATTTCGTTCCGTCTGTTTGTCTTTCTGTTTCTCTATTTATTTACCTGTCTGTCTGTTTGTCAGTCTTTCGGTCCACTTGTCTGTCTATCTATTTCAATATTTATCTGCCTGTCCATTTGTCTGATGTAGTTGTGAGGAATGAGATATCTGCCTGTGCGGATCATTGAAGGATGAGGACGCTACGACGTCGCTTATGACAACCCAATGGTCTATTTTAATGATACACCAAGATTGTAGAAGATTCAGAGACCTTTTTTGATTCGAAAGAGGGGTTAATTGTAGGCTTAGGACCACGCCAAGAATTTGGATTTATCAGAAAGATTTTTTTTGGAATTTCGGAAACAATTCTTTTTTGATTCGTACGTGCCTTTTTCGAGATTTCGGAGACCATTCTTTTCTGTGCGACTGAGGAACGAGAAATCATCCTAAGAGTAATATCTGAGGTTTAGAATGCTACGGCATCACTAATGGCTGTTACCCGATTACCTGTTGATACTTTTTGGAGTCACACCGAGATTATGGATACATGAGGTGCGTTTTTTGGACTTTCAGAGACCCCTTTTTTATGATAGTGCCATTTCGCAACGTGATCCCTTGGTAATATATTAAATGGCTCCACTACTCTAGTAAAATGCTTGTACATGGACCAGCAGAACCATGAAAAAAAATTGCGACCTAAGTGTTTTTCATTGAAATCACTCAGGGGCGCTTGGTAGACCCTCCTAAGTTTACCCATTGGATGGAAAACATCACCGTGAAATTAGTCCGTCAAGGCAGGTGTCAACGATAAAAACTTAGACATTATTGTGTGTCTGTCTGTCTATCTATCCGTCTATCTATATGCTTGTATGTCTGTCTGTAATTACTCATCACTTTTAATTTATCAATTTTATTTAAGAAATCAATGTAGCAAAGTGTTATTCAATATTAAAAAAAATTAAACAAATAACAAATTATTTACTAATAAAAATCCATACTTCTAGAAACCGTAGTTGCTGTAGTCTAAAATAACCTTTACTAAATAACACAAAACAAAAACCAACGTTATAAAACATTTAAAATAAAAGGAAACGGAAACACAAAAAACCTAATGAAATGAAAAGTACTTTACAAAACAAGTATTTGTGAGAGGATTCTGTATAATTTTTGTTAATTTGTAAATAAATATCAAAAAATCTAAAAACAATAATATATAATATAATATATATAAACATATGTTAATGTATGTGTAACTCTTTAAACAAAATTGAATGTTGTAAATATTTACTTTATTAAGAATTTTTTTACCATAAATTATAATTAATGGAATATTTAAATATTTATAAAAAAAACAAACACTCTGCCTGTCTATGTGTGTTAATTTATTTTATATTTTTTGTTTATAATTTTTATTTAATAAACCAAATGCTTTTTATTAAGCTTAAATATTTTTTATGATTTACAAAAAAATGTATGCTCAATAATTAAACTTAATGTTAAAAAATGCTTGTGAAATTAAAATTAAAAATGCATGTTTTTAATTGGAAAAAGAGAAAAGAAATAAAATCAAAAGCACGTTTTATTCATTTAAAATTATAATAAATTTATAATTTTATTTAATATGATTTTTAAATTTTAATTTAATTATATAACAATTTGTATTGAATAGATTTTTAGTCAACAAACATAACTAATACAATTTATATATATTTTTCTCTACCTTTTTTTGCCTTATCCCCCCTATTTAACAACAAAAACCAAATAATATCACAATTAAAAAAATAACAATTATTTGTTACACACAAATAAATAACAAAATCATGAAATTGGTTTTTTGTTAAAAAAAAAAAAAAAACACAAAAACAACTACTGAAAATAACAAACAAATCCATCACAAATATTGATTGTTTTATCCCATAAAATTAAACAATCAAAAGGACTTTACATTGGATTTTTACTTTCGTCAATTTTGGACCGATCCTCGTTTAGCGTATAGAAAACGACCTGGTGTAGAAACACTATCGGTTGGATCAGAGTTCATTAAAAATATCTGGGTACCTGACACCTTTTTCGTAAATGAAAAACAATCATATTTTCATATTGCCACAACCAGCAATGAATTCATACGTGTTCACCATTCTGGATCAATAACAAGAAGTATTAGGTAAAAGAAAGCAATCAACAAAACAATCTAACATTAAAACAAAATTTCAGAATTTCTTTTATGTTTCTTTTATAATTTCCTTTTTTTTTTTCTTAAATACTATTATAAATATAAATGTCGTTAAAGTTTTTTGTTGAACATTTAATTTTTCCTTTTTATTAACTATTCAAACTCTAAACTATGTGTGTATGTGTTATTTTGTGCAATCAACAAAAAAATTCTTAAAGGTTAATTATCGTAAATCATTGAGCTGAAAAGAAATTTTAAAATTTATAAAAATATTTTTTACTATTTAAAATTTTAAACAAAATATATTCTATATTAATGTGTTAAAATTACATTCATAATTTTATTTTCAACAAAAATTATAATTCTAAACTTAAAAATCATTTTCACTTACAATTTGCTTTTGAAAAATATACATATTTTATTTTAATTTTTTCAATCTTTAGTTTGTTATTTGAAAAATAAAGTGAAAACGATTTTTTTCTATAAGTGAGTTCAATTGGCTTTATTGTTTTTATTAAAAAAAAGTAATAAAGAGAAAATTTAGTTTGTTTCTTAATCTTACATATATTTATCATTATAATCACCTCATATGTAATCTTTATCCTCGAAAAACAATATACATATATTTTTCTATCTCTCTTTATACATATTTCTGTCTCGCTCAAAATCACTTTTCAAATATTTATAATTAAATCATTTTATCTTCTAAGCAGGGATGAAAGAATGTTGTACAATTATTAAATAATGTTTATGGGATTTTAAGGTTTTTTTATTCCCATTAACATCAAAAAACCTATTTTTGAAAAAATTAACTTCTTTTGTTAGTAAAATGTTTTATTTGACAGAAAAAAATAAAAAATTTTCCAAAAAAAATTTCAAACATTTTTATTACAATTTTGGTCTTTTAATGAAAAGTTCAAAATTTTATATCATATTTATATTTTTAAGAAAAATTTAGATTAAAAAAAAAATCTTATCTAAAAAATTTATTATTTAAATATGAGGAAATGACAAATCTTAATTTAAAGACAAAAGTGCTCCAGATCTCCTGTTGAGTTCATATATGTATTAGTCATAGACTAGTTTCTATATTGTTTAAAAAACTAGACAATAGAATAGTAACTTAAACTTACAATAGTTCTGTCTGCTTACTAATCTGTTGAATTCAATCAAAGACTATTTTACAATCTAATCAGATAACTAATATATAGACTTGTCAATAGACTTATAGAAAAGTTCATACACTAGTTAATAGCAAAATCTATAAACTAACTGGTTTGTGGAGTATAACTGTCCATGGAATAGTCGGTTGACAGTCCTTCAGTTTAGTTCATAATTTAGTTATACATCAGTTACTATATTCCTTAACAAACTAGATAATAGTTTATAGTGATTAATCTGATGATTAGTTAATGTACTAGTCCATGGATACATTCATAAACTATTTTATAATTTAATTAGAAAACTAGTTCATAGACTTGATAAGAGCCTTGTCAATAGACTAACCAAAAGATTGCTCAGTAGAAAATAGGTATTAGTTGTTAGACTAGTTAACAGGCTAGATCTTTCCATGTACTAGTCCCTTACCAGATCTCCAGTTTAGTTCATACTTGAGTCATAGACTCGTATCCAATGAATTCATGGCAATAGACTTTCAAGTCAAAAGACCAAAATTCTCATAAAATAATCAATAAAGTTTGTAAACGAATTTGAGTTTACAAACCACTTATTTACCAAAATATATTTTTTAAAGATACACATCGATCTTAAAACCAAAAAATTGAAAGTTCATTCACAGACATAATATTAAATCGCATTTTTCATCCCTGTTTTTAAAGCATGTTCATAATTTATAATTTAATTTTCTTTATTTATCAACTACTTAAAAAATACAACAAATACGTTAACAATTATAAATAAAACAATAAACAAAAACAGCAATAACTAAATCAACAAAAAGCAACGGAAAAAATAATACATAAAGTGTGTTTTGCTACACCATTAAAAGGTTTGACTAATGGAGAAATTTCTGTTAAGAAAAAAAATGCTAAAAAAACACATACTAAGGAAATTTCTCCAGTTTTAATTTTTCTACTACCTTAAAACAAGAATCTGTCCAAAAATCCCTCTCCATCAAAAAGCAATATAATAATATAAAAAAAACATACCAAAGAAATCCGAAACCTAACAGAAAGCTAAACAAATACTTGACTCTAGAAAAGGATTCTACACAGGGCAAGAGTTTGTAAGTTTGTTAAAAAAAAAAAACACATTAATAAAAACACATAAAGGCTCAAGAAAAAGTAAGTATATATAATATAAACTAAACAAATAAAGCCAATTAATAATTTATCAAGTACCGTACATAATGCAATTCAGCAAATTTCAAACTCAAACTATAAACTCCATACATAAATGAAATATAAAAATCAAAAAAAAAACAATAACAATAATGCAGCAATAAGTTATGTAAAGTTTTTTCTTAAATGATTTAAATAAAAACTATTAGTTCCCCTTTAGTAATCAAAGAATTTGAAACTAAATAATTTAACTCTACACAAGTATGAATGTTGTAATGAAATAACTTATAATATAGTTTATTATACTTTTTTTAATTATTTTTTTTTAATTAATTTCTCTCACATACTTAACTCTCTTTACAACTATCTCTCTCTTTCTCTAACTATTTTCGTACATCACCTTTTATTCTTTTAAGTTTCTTTTTTTTACTAAATATGAATTTTTGTTAATTTCATCCAATTGAACTCGCTAAATATCATCACAAATTGTCTAGTATGAAAACTAGTACTAAACTAAATAAACTTGTATTTCGCTCTTTTAAGTAACACTTGCTCTTGTAAAACCTAAACAAAATGAAAAAAAAAAATAATAAATATTACAAATATTTTAACTTAGCTATTAGGTAAAATGTCTCGTAAATTGTTTAGCAGTTATGCTAAAAAATGCTTTCAATGTCATTTGTTTAATTAGTGTTTTAATTAAATCAAAAATTTTATATTAATAATGTGTATTTATATTTTTTCTCTTTTTTTCGCTTGTTGATAAATGATCATCATGTAAATATTTCTCTTAGATTGACTATTACTGCATCATGTCCTATGAATCTACAATACTTTCCTATGGATCGCCAATTGTGTCACATCGAAATTGAAAGTTGTAAGTACCAGTTTTTTATTACTATTATTATGGAAACTATTAGTATTTTATGTATTTACTACCTAAACAAACAACCATTTAAATTTTAAAATAAAACATTACACTCTATACCAAAAAAAATTAAAGAAAAAAGTTTTAGTTTTATGAAAGAGAAAATCAAATCAAATAAACTCATTCAGAATAAAAGAATTATGTACTTTAGAAAGAAGTCCTTATGATTTATAGTTTGGAATTAAAATATTATATACATATATACATGATGGCGTATGAGTATTATTTTTTAAATAAATAATAATCATACGCCTCAGATCAATATATAAAGCAATTGTTTAGAACAGACAGCAATAAAAAATAATTAATTATTATTGTACAAATCGTATATGTTAACTTTATACTCAATTTATTTAAATTGTGTTTTTAAAGAAAATTGTCCAAAACTTTCATCATGCAAGGCAAGCACTGTCGATATATTTTTCACCTTCTTTTTGTGGTGTCATCCTGACAACTTCAAATGATGTATGGAGTAGACAAATCTATAGACGAATATATTGACTTGCCTACGTAGTGTTTTCATGGCTTTTCTATAGACTTATCTATGACTATAATAATGACATGTCTATGCCCACTTGCTGACTTAACTATTCCATGGACTAATTTATTACTATTCCGTCTACGGAATAATATGTTATTCTATGTTATTCCTTGGACCAAACTATTGATTGGTCTATCTATTGACTATTTTTTTAACTATTTATTATAAATTTCTTTGGCATTTTTTGATATCAAAAAGTGTTAAAAAAAATAATGATATCCTTATAAATAACGATATCCTTGTAATCACTCTAAAGGTTGTTTTCCAACTCTTATAGATAGGTACACAAAGAGCTAAATTTTAGTCATGTTAATTCAAATTACTCAAAAAAAAACGAATTTGAATAAAATATTTTTATTAAAATCCAAATTACTACAAAACTATAAAACTTTAAATATTTTGCAGAATTTAAATTTGTCCCAAAAAATTAATATATTTTTATGAAAGTTAAGATTTTAATTATTTTATATAATATTTTCAAAAGTTATCGAATATGCATTTAAATTTTCTCAACTTGCAGAAAATTTGGAATTTTTGTAATATTAATTTTAAATTTTGTATTTTGCTTCAATAAATACAAATTTGGTCTTGAAATCCTAAAAAGAAAATATATTTAAATCACAAAAAAATTATTTTAAATTACCAAATTGCTTTAAATTAACAATTAAATCCCACTAAAAACTAAGGACTTCTTTCTATTCAAAAACAATTTTTATTCTTTTCTAAAAAAAAAAAACATACAAAAAATAACTCGCGCTGTTTGTTCGTTCAAAGATACGTTTTTCCACACATTAGAAATCCCATCAAACAACAATAGACCACTAAAAGAAAATAACAAAACTCTATATAAATTCGAAACAAACGAAATCAGTTTTATTTTCAGAATGAAAACAATAAACGAAATCAAACAAATAACTTTAAACTAAAAATGAGAAAATTATTTCTTTTTCTAAACTGGCACTAAACTACCACTTGCTTTTTTAATAAAAATTCCAATAACAAAACATAACCCGAACTAAAACCAAAATATAAAAGATGAAAAAACAAGAAATAAAAAAGCTACTAATATTTTTATAAAGATTAAGAAAAAAATAACAATAAACTCAAATTAAATAATTAAACTATATTTTTGTATAATTTCCTTTCTTTCAATTAAATTTTGTTTTTATATTTTGCGTATAATATTTTTTTATAAAATAAAAAAACTAAACAGCCGAAAATGTTTCAATATCAAGAAAACAAAAAGAAATTTCTATTTAAAAAATAAAAATAATTAATTTATTTAAAAATTAAAAAAGTTCGATTTGAGATTTATTAAGATACTTTATTTAATTTATGTATTTTTTTAAATTCAATTAAGTTGATATTTAGAAATAACAAACAAAAATAAAATTTAAAAAAATTAAATTTTTGGAATTTTAACAAAATTTAATTTATTATTTCCTCAACAACCATTTTCTGTAACAAAAACTAAATTCTTTGAATAGAAATTCTGAATTGTTTCAAAACTATATAAAACAAAAACATTTTCGGTTTAACTAAAATTGGTTGGTTTTCGGTCGCCTTCTCTAATACAGCAACCGCAGAAGGTTGATTCTTAACAATCAAATGTATTTTACAATTATTTACAAAAATACAAAAACGAAAATTACAATAACAAATTACAAAACCAAAAGTAGAAGTAGAAGTTAAAAGACAAAACAAATACAAATATGTATAGAAATAATTTGTTAAATACATTTTCAAAAAAAAAATAAAAAACAAACAAAAACAAATCATTAATATTCAATAGTTGGTTAAACAAAATTTTAATAGATTTAATTACAAACAATTGAAAACGGTCGATAAACATTTTTGGTTTTTAATTTGATTAAAGCATTTTCATTCAAACATATTATATTGCCTCTTGGAAGAATCTTCTTCTGAAACATATTATTTTTTTTCCTTAGATTTTCTTTTTTTTTTTTTTCAATTTTCGTTTGTTCGTTTACATTACAAACCAGTTGCAATTGTTTTTGCTTTTTTGGAAAATTTGCAAAATCTGGTACCAACCAAATCGTATCAAATCAAATCATCCCCCTCTAAACTTTTAACAAAAAAAAATAACTAAAATAATAACAAAATCAAAAAACAAAACAATATTCTTATCAAACAAAACAAATTTCAAATATTTTAAAATAAAAAAATAATAAACTAAGCACCCACCACCACTATCAATCAATCACCATCCTTTTGTGTCATTTAGCCTGAAAGATTTATTATAAAAAAATTAACATAAAAATATTAAAATATTATTTCAAACACAAATTATTAAGTATCATTATTAAAAACAACAACAAACATATTATTTAAACATTTCTCTACAAAAACACCTCATAACACATTTGCATAATTATTATTAAAAACGATTTCATTTCTTTAAAATAAAACAAGTTGATTTTTATTCCAATTAAATAAATTTTTAATAACTTTTTTATTTTGAATTGCTGTATTTTACATAAATTATTTTCCTTTCATTAAAAAACAAATTAAAAAAAGTTTTAATTTTATTTTATTAATTTCTTCATTTTTCATTATTGCAAAAAATACGAAAACAAAAAAATAATAAAAAATAAAAATTTAAAACAATTTTAAACTTAAATTGGGATTAAATGTCATTTTTATTATATTATTATACTTTTTAAAATATATAAATAAATATATATTTCTTTTGTATGTGTGTATGTTAACGTATCGTATGAAATCAAAACAAATCACTCGATCAAATCATCAATCAATCAAACAATCAATCGATCAAAACAATCAATTAATCAATCAATCACCCAATGACAAATCAAATCAAACAATGTTACAAATTTTAACAAATTCAAATGAATCCACTGAAACCAAATGAATTGAATTGACAAACAAATCGAAACCAAAACCAAAATCAAATCCAATCAAATCAAACGAATTGAAACCAAAACCAAAAAATAAAACAAACTAAACCTCATTAAACATTTGAATTATTAAGTCGGTTACACGATGAGAGATATCCGTTACTTCTGGAGAGATGGACTGAGTAGTGTTGGCATGAGCAGTGAGGTCGAACTACCGCAGTTCCGCGTCTTGGGACACAGGCAGAGGGCGACCGAAATAAACCTAACCACAGGTACCCTCCATTGAAAACAATTTCCAAACAAAGCTTTTCTTTTTGTATAAAATCTCTTTTTGTTTCTTTTCTCTCTTGTGTATTATTTTCCATTTTATTTTCTTTTGTTTCCTTTATTTGTGTTTTCTTATTAAATGTTTTTTTCTTTTATGAACCAAGTACACTATGAGTTTTTCTTTTGAGTTAACTTTTTTACGTTTTTGTAAAGTCTCATAACAAAATGTCATTTAACACCAACTAACACTTTGAATATTTAAAAAATTATAAAATTATTAAAAAATACAATCAATCAATTTTATATCTAACTCAATTTTTGTGATATAAAAAAAATAACGAAGATAAAAGTTTCAATCATATGCGCAATTTATGTCCATTAAAATTGTCTACTAAGATTTAAATTAATTATATAAACAAACTTAAAACACTTCAAATAAACTTAAAACATTTCAAAAAACCATGTTAAAGTATATTACGTTCTATACGTGTTTAAAAATGTCGAGGCAAAATTCATAACTTTGACTGTCAAAAATAGGTATATCTTGTGAATTTGAACTCACTGGTGCAGTATTTAGATCAGTTTTTTTCAATTCTAGTTCAGTTCTAGTTCAGTTCTAGTACAGTTCTAGTTCAGTTCTAGTTCAGTTCTAGTTCAGTTCTAGTTCAGTTCTAGTTCAGTTCTAGTTCAGTTCTAGTTCAGTTCTAGTTCAGTTCTAGTTCAGTTCTAGTTCAGTTCTAATTCAGTTCTAGTTCAGTTCTAGTTCAGTTCTAGTTCAGTTCTAGTTCAGTTCTAGTTAGTCCTAGTTCAGTTCTAGTTCAGTTCTAGTTCAGTTCAAGTTTGACCCTAAATCTTTGGATGTATCCTTGCATTTGACAATATACATATATAAATATTTATTAATTAATAGTAAAATTTTCATATGTGATTGAAACTTTAATTATAACTCTCTTTAACATTTGTCGTTATTATATGTTTTGTAAATACTAAATTTATAATTTCAATAATTTTAACATTATAGAAGCACCTTATTTCGTTTATTTTCATTTTGTTTATTTTCCTTTTTTATTTATTTATTTTTATAAATAACAACAAATTGTAGCAAAGAATTAAAGAAAAAACAACAATAACAACTTTAAAACTCATTAATTTCTGAGATTTTGTATGCAAAAGCTCTTTTAACCTCTTATAAGAAACAACAAAAAGTGCCAACGTTTTGAATTTTTTTCCAAACCTTCTGACAAAGAGTTTAAATGAAAAAGTGTATGAGATGAAACGAATAAATGAAAAATATCTAAATAATACACTTTTTTCAAACTTTTGCTTGGGTAGGCTAATACAATGTTTTCTAAAACACAATTCCCCTCTCCCATTTTTTTTATGCAACAACATTTTATGTTTAGCAATATGATTAACAACAACACTTGAACAAAAATTATTAAAAAAAAAAAAAATCAATTATTTATATAATAAAATATAAACAAAAATGCTCTGGAGGGTTTCGTTATACATACTTTTTTAATGCATTTAGAAAAACTAGTTAGCATTTTTTTAAATACCATCATAAATATTCAAATATTAAATTAAGGGTATTCATTACACGCAAGTATTTTTAGAAAGGATTTGCGATTTGTGTTTTTTCTTTTAATGAAGAACAATGAAAATTGACAAATACTTAAAAACTAAAAAATAATTACTAAAGCTTTTGAGTATTTGCAAATTTTAAGTAGAAAATTAAAAATGCTTAAGCGAATGAATACCCCTGCTATAAACTCAAATAGAAATGAACAAAATAGAAAAAAAAAACAGTTAACACAAGAGCACCTGAAACTGCTTTTTATATTGCTGAATAAACAAAAAAGACATAAAATATTTAATATTATTTAACAGCAGCAACAATTTTAGCTACAAAAAAAACTTATAAAATGGTTATTAAAAAACAAAAAGAAAAACTTAAAATAAAATTAAGAATTCGTTAATAATTTAGAACACTTAAAATTATATATTTAAAATTAAAAAAAACAAGAAAAACTAAAAACGTACTACCAACACTACTACTGCCAATATGAACAAACAGTAGCTTAAATAATTATCAAACTAATTTATTTATTTCTTTAAATAAATAGAGAATTTTATTTAAAAATTAAACAAATTATTAATGCTTTTAAATAACTTTTTTTGTATAAACAACAACAACAACTTAATATACAACAAAAGCAATGTATAATAAAACATGCAAATTTATATATTTTTATTTTTTTTAACTTTTTATTTAACAACAACAAATTCTGAATGAGACTATTAGTGAACAGAATAAAACTATAATTTAATATAAAATAAATTCTTTATTATTTAGAGAATAAAGAATACATATTTTATTTATAGTTAAATGAAAAAAAAAAATAATATTTTTTTATTTATAAATAATAGTCTCATCTTACTTTGTTTTTCTTAAATATTTATAAATACAATATACAAAATATACAACAAATATTTCTTTTTCTTTGTTTATATGAACATTTTCTCTTTAACTAAAAATATCATAAACTGAAAACCAATTATCAAATATAAAAAAAATCAAAAAATCTTCAAATTATTTTGAAAACAAAAAATATAAACCACATTTTATGCAAAATAACAAAATATATAAAAAATTCCTTTAATGCAACTTCAACTCAACTTTAACTCCTTTTTTTAAATTTTAAACAAATTTAAAAAAAATACAAACAAACAAACTTTACATACAATATTTTTAAAACCAAAAACAAATATTAAAACAAAACAAACTTTAAAAATCGTACAAACAAAATTAAATCCCCAAAAGTCGGCTATACGATGCGTGATATACGTTATAAATGGAATGAAGGACCAAACTCGGTTGGTGTCTCGAATGAGGTTTCGCTACCACAATTTAAGGTCTTGGGCCATCGTCAGAGAGCTATGGAAATCAGTCTTACCACAGGTACCTGTAGACGGTTACCGAATTTAATAATTATATTTTTAAACTTAATTTTTTCTTTAAATTCCTCCCCTTCCCCTTTTTGGACATTATCTTTTTAATTTACTTGACTTTATTATATGAATTTCTCTTTTAAATCATTTTTTCTGTTTTCTCGATTTAGTTAAAAAAAAAATAAATTAATAAAAAATTTTTTAATTTTTTGTTTTTCTTTTAATTGTTAATTAAACAACAAAAATTACAAATTGAGAAAGCTTTTTTAAGGGATTTAAAATCAATAAATTTTTATATATTTTAGCAATTTAAAAAAAATAAAATATTAAAAATAACATAAAATAAATTTAAACAATTTTCTCAGAATTAAAAAAAGAAAAGAAAATTGAATGAAAGCAATTTTAAATTAAAATAATTATAAACATTTTCTAAAACCATGTTTTTCCTTAATAAACATAAAATATGATCCCATTTCAACTTTCTGCAGTTGTAACGAAGTATGGTTATTGCAATCATGTCTGTGATTGCAGCAACCTATGGTTTTTAAAAATCTTATTCAAACATTTAACTTAATCAAGTAGATGTTTAAAACAAACATGTATGAAACATAAAAATATTCCAAATATAATTTTAAAACAAAATATGTTAACAACAACCAGTTATACGAATATCGTAACCATAATATTATTAAACTTAGCTGTTTAATATCCGCCATTAAAAGTAAATCCAAAATTTAGCTTTCTCTTTGTAATATTAAAAAACAACAACAAAAGAAAATTAACAAAATTAATTTAAATTGAATTAAATTAAATAAAGCATGAAAACGCTAGCATTTAATAATATAGATTTCTTTAGTTTTTTTCTGTAAATTTTTTACTTTTGTCATTTTTATTATTTAAAAAATTTTATTATTTTTTTTTTCAATTTTATCATTTTTATTTAACACCTCAGTTCTAAATCAGCTTTCATGGTTTCATAACAAGAATATATATAAAAAAGAAACAAGAAAAAACTAAAACAATGAAAAAATAAAATAATGACACCAATCGATTCAATTTTAGAGACATTAATAAATTAAAGTCAAATTTCAATTACCAGTAGTTCTATGCCAGTAGTTGCCAACATTAATCCAATGTAAAGGAATGTATCATACATTTATTTTATTTCTATAAAACTCTCTCTGTCTTTCTATCTCTTTCTCTCTTTCAAAAAAAAAAAAAAAAATAGTAAATAAAACTAAAAATTTTAATCTTAAAAAAATAAAAACTATTCAAGCTTTTTATCACTTAGATTTTTTTATTACAAAAACAAGTTAGAGTCCTAAATTCGGCCCCAGTCGAATCATTAATACCCTCCACCCCATAGAAAAAAATGCATTTTACACCATTAAACAAAAATAAAATAAGACTAAATTAAAATTAAAAATAAAAAAAACAAAACACGCTAAAACACAAGCCGTTAAATCAAGACAATTTGACGTTTAAGATAAAATTAACAAAAAATATAAAAAAACACATTAAACATTGGTATGAGTATTTTAAAGACAATGACAAATTGGTCAAAATCGTTAAACTAAAAGAAACTTGATTGAAAATGAAATTTTAAAATTCAGTTGGAAAAAATAACAAAAATACACTAATGGTCAAGGTTGGTTACTAAACAAAGCAAAACATGAAAAAAATAAAAATTTTACAATTTTTTTTTTTTAATTCTTATTTTTATTAAAATAGTTTATTCATTTTGTTGTGGCAACAAATAAAAACTTAATAGTAAATAAATATATTTTTTTTAAAATTAGTTTTTTTTCATTTTTTTTTAATTTTTATTTTCTTTGAGTTTTATTACAATATTTTTCCGTAACCAACCTTGCTATCAAAACACATTTGGTACAATTAAAAACAAAATATATGAAACTACTACAACAACACTTCCTTTTATCAAAACTTCTACAAAATTTTATCTCCCATATTCATAAAAAATTGTTTAATTCGAATAATATATATACATATTCATTAAAATTGGTTTATAACAATGAAACAAGAAATTGGTTTTTAAGAAGGTTAAACTGTTTAAAGCGGCTAATAGTTAAAACTTTAAAATCCTTTATCCCTAAGAATTGCGTGCTATTGGCTATAAGAGAGATTTTTAAAGACCCTACTGACAATGATACAGGCTATTCTTCTCCACCCATCGAACATAGGCATTTATGCTGTATCTTGGAAAAGTGGAGCAACTACAGATCCCACAAATTGTGCTCTATGTTTTTATTTTACTTCTTTATTATAAAAATTTGTAAATAGTCAATGTTCTTTTCTCTATCGGGTCAGATAGTAGATGCAATAATTTATAGTGAGCTTGCAGTGTAATTATAATTACAATTTCTATTACATTTCATGTCATTGTAATTGAAGCTTAAAAAATTACTATTACTTGGAATTTCGTTAGTTTCTTTTGATTTTGCTGTAATTATATAAATGAGTAATTACAATTAGATATGATTGTAAGAAAAAATAATTGTAATTGACGAATTTTCAATTACTTTTAATTATTAATTTTTCTCCATACAATTACTTGAAATATAAATTTGTAATACCTAAATTATAAGTGTACGCAATTGAAATCAATAAAATTCATTTACAATTAAAAATAATTGTAATTAATAAAATTCAATTATAATTATAAAATAATTGTAATTTTCCAAGCTTCAATTACAATAACAAACAGTTGAAATTGCCAAATCTTTAATAATATTTAATTGGCCTATTACATGTTAAAATTAATTGAAATTTGAAAAACTTCAATTAGAATAACAAATAATTGTAATTGTTTATTGCTCAATTACACATGACATATAATCGTGCAAGGATCTACCTAACTTTCTAGCATCCAGACATTCCTAGTTAATTATCAAAATAGTTACTGGAAGCGTAGAGATTGAATTTCTTTCAAATTTCAACGGGTTCTCATATACTCAAAAAATAGTTGTCATTGAGATCTAGAGAATTGTTGAAATCTTAGTTAAAGTATGTTAACAAATATTAAATTAAAATCAAAAGATTTAAAAAATGTTTCCAAATTTATTAACATTAACACAAGTTCCCTGAATAATGAAAAAATCATGAAAACAATCTCAATAATAAACAATAAAATTCACTATTATCCGAACAAAAGCCACTAGCCCGTAAATTCTTAGGATTTTTTTTTCTTTTATTTTCAAGATGTTTGTTTTAACAAATGATAGATTGGTAAAACTAAAAGAAAATACATATCATTACAACTCTCTATCATAACTATAAAAAAAATATATATTTATAAATAAAAACAATATTTAACAAATATCATCAGCATTGTCCAGATCGCTTAAACTATCCTTCAGACCCCCCCCCATATGTAATGCCCCCATTAATTAACAATCCATTCATAGCCTTTTTAATCATATTACATATACTTACTTACTTATATATTGTGTGTGTGTATGTAAAGTATTTACATTGAAACGTAGTTCTGATAAGACGTAGCCCTGACGTACTCCTGAATATATTTGTAATTCTATATACATACATATCATTGTGTATATGTATATGTGTATAAAATTACTACGCGATTTGAATGCTGACCTTATTTTGTTTCATTTTTTTTTGAAGAAAAAAAAATGCAAAAAATTAAAAATGATTAAAAAAATATATAAAGAAACCAATTTTATTTAAACTCCTTGAAACAACAAGTTTTTTTGTAAAACAAATTTTAAAGCTTAGTTAACAGTTAAAGGAATATACAACACAAGTTTTCTTTCTATATATTAATTAAACTATCTGTCTATATATAACAACACCAAAAAAACCAACACCAACAACACCAACTTGAAAAAAATAAAGAGTAAACAACAATCAAGCAAGTATAAATAAAAAGAATATTTGAATTTAACACTTACGCGTTTCCAAAAAAAATTAAATATTGAAATATTAGCAAAATAAAAACAACAACGATATGAAATATTTGTGTATTTTGTATTTAGAAAATAAAAATATTAACAACAACTTTGACATTTCAGCTCCAATTTGGCTCATTTTCTATTAACTACTCGTACCAGTTTAAAGACCGAACAAAAAAAACAACAACCAAGCAATTAAGAAAAGCTGTTAAAACTATTAATGTTTTAGCAACTTTTGTGAATTGTGTAAATATATGAATTTCGACTTTGAATGCTAACTAGACATGGACCTGATAATCAAAATTTTTAAAATTTACAGACGTTACAACCAACCAATCAACCTATCTCTATGTATATATGTATGTATGTATGTATGTATGTATTTATCTATCTATAAAATCATAACCTAAGGTGGAGGGTATAATTTGACATAAATAATTAACCAAACAAAAATAGCATTTTTATATATCACCACCTAAATATTAGATTTTTTTTATTATTATTAATTTTTTTTTAAATAGCTGAAAATAAAACTAAATTCAATATTCAACTACTTACTACTACTATTTATATTTTGCAAAATATTTACAACAAAAAAATTTAAATATATAAATAACTTAACTAACTTATAATATAAAACGCCCTCCCAAGCATGCACTCATCTAAAATAATTAAAAAAAAACAAAAAAATAAAAACAAATTTATTTAAATATCTTACTACATATAGATATATTTATACTATACAATACTATATACTTATATATATACAACTATATATGTATGTAGTTACAAGTATTTTCCAAAAACAAAACAACAAATATCGTTTAAATTAACATAGCTAACCAAACCAAACTACCAATCAAATACCAAAATCAAAATCAAAAATAACTAAAATATATAAATAACTATATATATACTACATACCTACTAATTCTGCTAAATTTATTTGAGAAATTATTTTTCTTAGAACGCCAGCAGCTGCCTTTAGAAAACAATCCAAAAACTAAATATCATTAAAATCAAACAAAAAACAAAACAACGTTATAAATTTTTATCAAAATATTTAATATTTAAATAAAAAACTAGAAACTATTTAATTTTTCAACTCAAAATTGTCATAAATGCCATTAACCTACATTAACTATGCTACAAATTCTTTTTTTGTTTTTATTCTCTCATTTTATTTTTTTAGTTATTTTAAATGCTGGATTTAAATTTTTTAGTTTTTATAAAAAAAAAATCTTAAAATTTATTTATTATCAATAAAATCCAGTTTTACTTGCAATCAAATTTTATAAATTTGTACATTTTCTTTTATTTTTTGTACATTTTTCATTTTCCACTAACACTTTATTTAATCATTTAAGCGAAAATCATAAAAATAAATTAAATAATTATCGGCAAAAAAAATTGTCTTAAAACTATTTGATTTAAATACTAAATATTAGATTCGAAGTCTGTGCGATACCAGATACAACTCTGTTCAAGATTTTAGTTAATTGTTTAAAACTTACCAGAAGTTTAGAACTCAGATAGGCATCTACTCACTTGTATATAAACATAATTAATTATTTCTAATGTTTCTCTATATTAGGCGTATACTTAATATTTGAAATATCATTAAACCATAAACACGTATACGTATAGGTGTCGTTAATGAAAGCAGTGCCATTTTACAGTATAAAACTTTCAATAAGTAATTTTTCTTTATTCAGCTGCGCCGAAACTTATACTCCTTATTCATTAAAAACTGTCAGTACAAAAAAACCCATTTTTTATGTTCTCACTTACTTTGGTCACTAATGCTAAAATTCATGTTTCTACATTAAATATTCTTTAAAAATTCAAAAAGAACCTTTTATGAAACGAAAAAAGTATTAAAAAGTCCAAAAAAATCCCCTTTTATGGCTTATCATTCATTTTGGGCCTATATGCTTAATTTCATGTTTTTAGTAAGTTGAATATTATGGAAAACTTAAAAAGTTTTGAAGAACAAAAAAGGACCAAAATGTTCCCTTTTATATGTTCTTCGCACTCCGGATCACACATACACATGTCGCTCTGCTTTGTTTTTATAAAATGCAAGTGCAACAACAAAATTTACCATCTTAATAAGTGTATTTATTCCCTATTAAATAAAAATCTAAATCTTTTAGGTTATCTCAGAATTTTGCTCATATTTGCGTTATTTCTGAATTTTGCTGATTTTAAATAGCGTACTTCCCAAACGCATGTTTGAACGAATTATTGAAGATTTGGAACAAATTTCCTTAATGAACGACCCTCAGTCCGGTGTACTGCAATCTCGGGATAAAGAGGTGCTACCAGTACCTCTAATCTTCCGAGACTATAAACTAATGATGTCACTTCACTCCTCAAACTTTCCTTGCAATGATTTGATGTGGGGTCGAACCCCAGAAACACATAATCAAGTAGCCAGTTGCCCGCAGGACTTGTCCTGGCTGTGGCTGTGTGCCAAATTCAGTTGATGTTGAATGTACATGATAAATGTAGGGATTTACAATATATGTTGTTCTCTATGAGTGTGTCGGTTGAATGAAACATGTGCTGATTTGCATAATGATGGATAAAAGGTATCTTGTATATGTGATACCATTGAATTTCCCTTCCTTGCCCTGGAATATTGAGAGAAAACGTTGTTCATATCAGATTTACCACAATGTTTTCTCTGTGAGTAAGAACAAACTTTTCGGCCTTTTTAATGGATTTGGACTTCAGTCTATCGTTTAAGTATCTAGGTGCTGTTCGTGACTCAACAGAGGCCATCCCATCTGTGTGGTTGTAAACTGAAGTGATGTATTTGTATCTCCGAAGTTATGCATCCGGGCAACGATGAAATTTCATATACGTGTACCTCACAAAAGCTCACCCAGTTTAGGTCAACACGGCAGGTGTTGAGATAAAGAAATGAACATATCAAATATAAACGGTTTATTATTTGATTGATCAAAATCGATTCATTTATTTATTAAATTTAAATTTAAGAGTCCCGAAGGTCCGTAAAACACCGCCATAACATTTAAAGGATCACTTTTACCTGTTATTTATATAATTTGTACTTTTGATAAAGTCAATTTAGGTATTTCAGTCCTTCAGTCTGTCCTTCCATGTAATTCAAATATAACTTGTTGAAATTTGCCACTAAGCCTATTGAAAATGTTTGAAATCGGTACTAGCCCCTAATAATTTTCTTAATGACTGGCCCTATTAGACTCTAGTCCCCGATGTAAACTCCATTTGAATTTCTCTACAAAAGTTCTATAGTAATTTTTCCATACTTGCCCCAACCTCCCATATAAAGTCTCCATCAAACTTTAGATATATTTATAAATGGTGTAGAGTATTTTTACGCGAATACTTACTTGTTTTTGTAAGAAAAATTTTATAGAAATATTTAAACCTAGCGTAAAGTGTTTTAAATGGAGGCTTAATTAAAAGTAGAAGTGTGAAAGTTTGAATACATACATAGATAAATATGAGAGTTTACAACAATTAATACAAATTTTGAACAAAAAGAGTATATATACTTTATAATCGGAAATTTATGAATTTGTATATGTTAGTTCAGTTAATTACCATTCCTGCTAACAAACTGCTCCCCAAGTATAAACAGCTAAAAGATAAGAACAATATTAGCAATTATGAATGATTTTTTTATTAAATTATAATAAAATATTAAAAATTTGCAATTCGAAACTAATTATTTTATAAAATTTAATTTATTTTTATGCATAAATAGCTTTTGTATAGAGACGCTTAATTAACAAACCATTTCGAAAATGCGTGTGTGTCTGCGTTAATTTATTTTTAATTACAACATTAAATTTTTATTTTGCACTTTTTTCGAAAAGTTACTTTAGTTATTTTTAATATAATAAACAAAAAAAAGAAAACAAATGATTTTTAAAAAATTTTTCTTTATTTTTTTTTATATTTACTAAATGTTTGCCCACTAACTAGTATAAAAGTTTGTTTAAAAAAAATATTTCAGTTTAATTATTTTCTCATAATTTTATTGGTCTTGTAATCTTTTTACTTCAATTTTCTTTTTGAATAAAGTTTATTAAAATTTTAATTTAACATATATAAATATAAAGTATTATATTATCATTATTATTATTGTTATATTTATAATATCACTAATAAATAAATAATTTTACTTTATTTTTTTTTAAATAAATTTGTTGATGTTGTTATATTTTTTGATTAAGATTTTAATTATAGTTTTTCATTTGTAATGTTAAATGTTTTACTTCAATTTTATTTTATATTTATAAAAATTTTTCAGTTTTCGTAATAAAGTTTATTAAAATTATCATTAAAATAATATTTCATATTTTACCCTTAATAATATAATATTTTTTTCTCTTTTTACAATAAAAATAAAAAAAAATTAAATGGATTCTCATTGAAAACTGCTGCTGAAAAACAGGAAACTATTCTCGTTTGGCGTGCGAGATACAATTTGTGCGTTCGATGGGTTATTATCTTATACAAATTTATATACCCTCTGGACTGATCGTTATTATATCATGGGTATCATTTTGGCTTAATCGTAACGCTACGCCTGCTCGAGTAGCTTTAGGTGTCACTACTGTGTTGACAATGACAACGTTGATGTCGTCAACAAATGCTGCGCTGCCAAAAATTTCATACGTTAAATCGATTGACGTTTATCTGGGAACATGTTTCGTGATGGTCTTTGCCAGTTTATTGGGTAAACAAATGAAAACTTCTCTCAAACTATTTTACTAAAAAACAAATTTTTTCACTTCTTTTGTATATTTTTTTGAGTTGTTATTTTTCGTTATTTTTTTTTACTGTAAATTTTGTAGTTTTACAACAGAAATCACGAAATAAATGTTAATAATTTGGAAAACGTTTTTGTTAAACAAACTATTAACATTTTTGTAGAGATTTTTGTTAAATTTTTTACAATTTATTATTTAAACAAATTTTAACTTTTCTATCAAAATGCTAAGACCAATTTTGAAAACATGTACTGCTCTGAAACTGGTACATGTTACTCTTTTTTGACACAAATATTTCTATATATATTTTAACAATTTTTTTTATATTTTTAACTTAAACTAAACATACTTTTTATATTAAATTTATTTTTGAAACAATAAACTGAACAACAATTCAATTTATTATTTCGAAAAGTAAAAAAATAAACACTCACCATTTTAAACCAAAAAAAAAAAAAATATTAAGAAACAAAAATAACAAACACCCTATCACCAAAGAGCACTTCAAAATAAACGTACTAATAGCTACACTTCAGATCCAAATATAAAACAAATAAAGTTTTCTTTAACAAATCAATAAATTGCCCAAATAGTAAAATTCTTTTTGATCCTTGATTGATTTCAATTACAAATGTCCTTTAACTTTATACACTTAGAGAAAATATATGGTTGGACATATTAAACTCATGCTAAATATCTTTGAAGGGAATGCTTATAACAATAGAAGAAATTGTAATTAATTAGTTTTAAATTACAATTACTTTTTTGAAGTTTGCAAATTACTATTTGTCAATATAATTACAATTGCTCAATTTCAATTACATTAGTTGTAATTGGAAAAATGTTATCGTCAATAGTTATTAGTTCCATTTTACATTACAATTACCTGTAATTAAATAAAAACCAATCAGAATAAGTAATTGCAGTGTGCTATTTCTCAATTATAATTATTTGTAAATCACAAAATAATTATATTAAATACTAAAATAAATTGTAATCATTTGCAATTTCATCCCCTAAAACTTGGCAATGATTTCAATTAAATGTTTACTCTATGTGTAGCACTTTTATCAACTTGTTATAAAAACGAAGTTTTACATTTGCAAACTTTTTTATAAAACAAAGTTTATTGTCTAAACAGTTCTTCAAAACCCTTTTTTCCTAATTTGAAATTTTAAAAATATTAAATAAATTAAAACAATTGTTAAAGAAAACTTTATTGACATGTTTAAAGATCCAAAAAAATAAAACAGCAACAACTAAACAATAATTGAAAAATTCTTCTTGGAAGCAAAACAAAAAAAAATGCAAGAAAAAATGAACAAGACACAAGAAATCTCTTTTTTCGTATTTGTATGTTCTTGTTAAATATTTTTGTTACTTTGACAAAACAAAAAGCAAAAACTATCATTCGAAGAAAATAAATACAAACTCATTGTTATGTGCGAATTTCCATGGAAAAGGGTTTCCTTAAAGTTAAAAAAAACGAAACACAACTTCACATCAGTCATAATATAATTTACTTTTTTATTTAAAACATTTAAATATTTGTATTCTTATTATTTTTAAATATTAATTTCACTTTAATTTAGTTTAATTTATTAAGAAATAAAAAAACTGGTTTTACCACAAAAAAGCAGCTACCATAAATCTAAATCCTAAAGCCAAACTAAATTCAAAACGAAATCTTTCGTTGACAGTTTAAGGTTATGACTTGTTTTTCTTCCACAAACTGCAAACTATTTCTTTATTTTTATTATAAAAAGTAAAGAAAATTGTAAATAGTTTTAATTTAATCAATAAAGAAACGGAAATGAAAAACTTGCCATAACCTAAAATGATACCCTGATATCATATACGCCCAGCTTCCGGTAAAAACTACTTATACGTTTATCTTTCTTAAATATTTACTACTACAACTACTGCACCTTCTAATATTCTAATAACGCACCTATCAACGCTACTTAAAAAAGGTAAGTATTCTTATTTGTTTAAATAAAAAGATTTGCCAGCAAATATTTGCCTTAATCTGAATATTACATTAATGACAAAATATAACATTTTAAAAATGTTTAATAAAAATTTTGGTCACTGTCTTCAAAATGTTGAAATATTTAATGCATATGCTGTAATCAATGAAGTTTGGAAATGTTTGTTAAACGGAGAAGTATTTTTTAAATATTTTATTTGCACTTATAATAGAAAAATAATATAGACTTAACTATTTTAGTAACTACATTTACGGAACTTAGTTATTAACTCAAAATATAGTAGAGGCTTTCCGAAAATATAGACAGTTATTGAAGAAGAAATACACCTAGACCCCGTCGCGTCTTTTGTGTGCTCCAGAACCTCAGAAAATCTCTTTTCAAACTATTTAACCGTGCGCGGCATAAAAAGTCTGCAGTATAAAGGGATGAGGATCGTAGCAAACTTGGTGAATATAAGAAAATCGTTCAAAAAGCCAAACGTGAACAGGGATATATTGTAAATGACGTAACGAAGATAAAAAAGTTTTATCCAAAACTCATGTCTAGAGAATATGGAGAAGACAATGAAACTTCAAATGAACTTTTATTTCCCTCCTTGTTTTATAAATGAGCCGATATTGGGAGACTAACACATTAATTTTATAATTTAAAAGTTCACCTTAACTCGATCAACTACATGCTAAGGGATCAATAAATAAGCTGCAAGATATACAATATAACTAATTGGAAAAGTCTGCTTCCTGGATACATTATTTTGTAACATTTACTAGGTTACCACGATTAATGGCCTCCTAAAAACTCATTCCAAACAACGACTTGGCACCTGTCTGCTATGTAGATGTTCTCGTTATACTTCTAAGGGAAAGGGATCCTAATTACTTGTTTAGAAGAGCTAAACGGATTCTTTTAACGGCCATGAGCTGGGTTTTTTCGAGAGGCCTTAATGTTATCTATAAAGACAAACGTTTCAAAATATACTAATGACAGATAGAGAGTATGTAAGTATAAAGATCTATTCCTTGACGGGAAATTAAGATGAGGATATCACATTGAGGATAAGATCAAAAAGGCACATCGATGCTGGGCGTAATTTTAGGAGAACCATATGTGTAATGTATTGGTTCTACTATAACACATTGACTCCTAAAAAGTGTAATTTGACTTATTCTAAATTATGCTTTAATAATTCGGTATATCTGTCTGCACAAAAAGTGTAATATAAAACTACTGCATAGAGTTCAATGTAGATGCAGAGAATTTTGGAAGAACATTGGAATGTTTACACAATCATCGATTGCATACCAGAATGTCAAAAACTTTAAAACACTGATAAAATGTCTGGATCAAGCAAAACATTAGAGCAAATACCCGGAGGAATATATTACGACACGGATAGTTCTAAATTAGGGACCAAATTGGCATGGAAATTTATCCCAAATATGCAAACACCAAAATAAACCACCGTTTTCCTAATCATAGCAAAAGTGCAAGCGATAACGAAATTTATAAATTCGATAAGAATAAATATGACGCCAACAGAGCCTAACATATTTACCCACAGACAAAAGGCAATTCGGTCGATATCAGATTATAAATTTAAACTAGAAACATGTTGGATAATAAAAAAAACTCTAACCGAATAAATTATAATTCAAATCATATGAGTACCAGGCCACACAACATTGAAAGAGCGAATGTAATACTTTTAAAAGGATAGAGTTTAAGGTAATTAACCTGACAAATAAAAAAACATTTAAGTACAGAATTAAAAACCTCTTGGAATAATAAAACGATGGACAGAACCACAAAGATCCTATTTAGGTGACCCTAACGAAGCAGGACGAGAAATCTCCTCTAAATAAGCCTGACGTTAGTTGATGGTTCATATTGAGTGTATGAGTGGACACACAGGATTACGATCACAGCTATACAAAATTGGACATGTGGATTCAGATGAATGTAGAGAGAATAGTGAAACTCTTAAAAACATTATTTGTCGTTGTCAGACTTTCGTTGAAATTAGATACACATATCTTGGGAGTAATATTGTTCTGGATATAACATCTTTCATAAACGATACAATATAACTAATTGGAAAAGTCTGCTTCTGCTATTTTGTACCCTTAATAACGATTGATGGCCTCCTAAAGACCCGTACCGAAAAATGACTTAGACCTGTCTGTTATGCAAATGTTCTCGTTATACTTCTAAGAGTTATACAGAGCGAGAGTATGTAGAGAGAATAGTGAAACTCTTAAAAACATTCTTTGTCATTGTCAGACTTTCGTCGAAATTAAATACAAATATCTATGGAGTAACAGCTGTTTTACTTAAAGCGAACAAAGTATAATTCTAATATTTTGAAACTTTTCATGTGTACAAGTTTTAAATGCCGCAGTGAAATTTTATTTAAACTTTGTATTGGTACGTTTTGAAAGTCAACCATATTGATTAAGAAAGTCTTTGTAATTACGAAGAAAAAACTGAGTTTCAGAACATCGGCGGATATGAACAAAAATTGTAAACTTATATATAAAACAATAAAGCATCGACTTTACTGTGAAATTCACATTACGACACCTATACGTATACGTGTTAATGATTTATTTATATTACAAATATTAAGTATACGCCTAATTTAGAGAAGTAATTTTTTAGCACGTAAAGTTGACCAAGTTTATTTAAATGTATATATTTTATTATTTCTTAATCGACATCAAGCACATTTCCAAACTCCAGAGACAGTCGTTATGGATTAAATATTTGAACACTCTATCATATAATCAAACTTTAAATAAATCCTGGTCAAGAGTATTGACATAGCTTAAACAGTAAGTAGTTTTTAAATACATATGTATATGTGATGATATCGTGTATGGGTCCAAGTGTTTATTAAAATATACTATTTTATTCAGCGCTTTTTCTGTGGTAAAGGATTTCTAACATAATACTTAAAAAAATTCATTTTTCAAATATTTCATTTACATTAGAAAAATTGAACTAAAAACTATTATTTAATAAAACAACAAAATTTCATACATACATCAAAAACATAAATATTGCCCATATGAGATTTAAAATCTTTTTTTTTATACTTTTTAATTCTTGACAATGGAAAAAAGTGCTTGTGCGATGAGTTTGTATTAAAAATGCACACACAGCAATAACAATTTTCTTAAAATGATAGAATAAAGAAAACAACAAATAAATAAGTAAAAACTAACAAAAAAAAGAATATATTTTTATACATTTTAAACAAAAACTCCTGCTTGCAAAAAAAGAAAATCCAAATGATGAAGGGAAAACATGTTCAATATTTTTAATTAAAATCAGATTTCCACCTCTTATTTTTGTTTTTCTTTACTACCACCATCACCAAACAACCAATATTTATTAAATGAAAAAAAAATATATATATATGTATAAATCTCTTTCTCACTCAATCTCTATTGAATTCATTTCCTTTTTATAATTTCTTTTGTTTGTATTTCAGTAGAATTTTCAATCTAACAATAAGTAGAATTTTTTTGTTGTTGATATTATTATTGTTATTCATCTACCACATCGTGCATTCATTTCTTCATTCATTCATTCATTCACTTTTTCACTCTTTCATTCATTCACTCCTGTTTATTTTTTCTCTCACGTCGTATTTATGTTTGTTTATTGTAAACAATTGTGTATTATTTTTTTTCCCTCTCAATAATATTTTTATTTTGCTTTCTCATATCCACTAAATGCTTTTTCCTTTTTTTGTTGTAAATATATAAATTTATGCATAGCAGAAACCATACATAAAAGCTTTTTCTTTATTTCAAACACAAACTTGAATTTTACTAAAACAAAACTTTAAAAAGATTAAGTGATTGTAAATAATATTATTTTTTTTTAAATAAAAAAAATTTCCATTTAGAAATGACAAGAAATCTTATTAGTTTTAAAACTTTTTTAATATTTTGTTAAAAATTTACTTTTGTTGCCGGAAAAGTAAAAAAATTAAGAAAAAACACAACATTTTCCAAATTCCCCAAATATTTACTAAAATATTATTAAAAAAAATAAATTGATTAAAAATAAGGGATTTGTTAGCTTTAATTCAATACTGATAAAAATATATTTTTAAATATTTCTAATGTCAGAAATAATATTATAAACTATTATATATAATTGAGAATTTCTGTTAAAATTTCGAAACAAAATAAGAAAACATGATATTTGCCAGAAACTAGTATTTTTTATATAAAAAATGTATCGATTTTTGTTTAAATTTTGAGTTTTTAAAGAAACAAAGATTTTTATGAACGTTTCGACTATATGAGTGAATTTAAAATGTTAAAAAAATTCAAAGCTTAATGAACATTTTAAATTTCTATGATTTTGTTCCAATATGAATTTCTATAAAAAAAATTTAAAAGTTATCCAAATTTACCATAAACATTAAATTCATAAAAAAGTTTTGAAATTTTGTATTTTTTTTAATTTTTTTTTAAATTAATAAAATTTATTAATGTCACAAAATTTAAGCATTTTTTTAAATTTCTAGAAAAAATTTAAGAAATTTTCGCGATTTTGAATTCATATAAAAGTTTTAAAATTTTGTGAAAATTTAAATATTTAAAAAATTTTAGGTCATTTTTGACTTTTTTAATTTTAATAAAAACTAAATATTTTACAAAATTAAAAATTTTTAAAAAAAATTAAATTTTGCAAAATATTTTCTTTTTTTCTTGTGAAAATCTTCAGCAAATTTAAAAATTTAAAAAATATGATTCATTAAAAGTTTTTGTTTAATAAAAAAAATTTAAATGTTGATTTTTTTAAACTTTAAACTTTTTGTTTAAATTTTCATATTTCATAAAATTTTTAAATTTAATTTTTTTTTAAATTTACAATAATTGTAATTAATTAGTAATTTTTTTCTACATTTTATATAATTTGCGCAATTTTTTAATTTTAAAATTGACACAAAATTTTGTATTTTCCATATCTGAAGAAAAACTGAATAGTATAAAATCAAATTAAAAAAAAAATAAATAAATTCATAATAAATTCACGAAATTCTGAAAACGTTAGATTTTTTATAGTTAAAGGATGGAAGTTTTTAAAATCGCAAATTCTGTCTTTAGATAATAATTTAAATAAATATTATTCCACTTCTAAACATTTTAACAAAAAAGCATTATAATCAATATTGAAAAAAGTTACAAATCCCATGTGTTTTTTTTAAATTTTGTTAATTTTTACAACATCATTATTTTGCATTTATTTAATTTCGCTACTAACTAGAAAATCAACAAAAATAAATCAAATTATGTGATTTTATTATTTTTATTTTCTTGTTCATTTTTTGTCTTTCCACATACAATTCTGTTTACCAAAAATAAATACCAAAACTAAAATCCGTTGGCTTTACCCGCAAACTCTTCACAAATTTAATCATAAACCAAAAAAAAAAACTCAATCTGAATAATCACACTTAATCACAAATTGGAATTTAAACTGTTGCAAATTATCAAAAACGTTGTTAACAAAATTCAAAATTTTTGCTCCAAATATCCCCACAAACTCACTGATTGGAAATTCAATGGAAATTGCTGTGCCTTTACCTTATATCCTAATTTTTGTTTAACAAAAAAAATTTAATTAAATGAAACATAAAAACAAAAATCGTATGCAAAATTACAAATCACAAATTTAAAAACAAACAAAAAAAATCAAATTGAAAATCAAACATGAAATTGATTGATTTGACTTGATCTGATTAGAATATGCCACCGTCGGCTATATGGCAAAACGAATTCAAATGCGAAAACAAAGATTTATGACGATTCAGAAGATGGCTGAGCAAAAAAAGCAACAACAACTTGATGGGGTGCAACAGCCCCCCAATCCCAATCCGAATACGGGGGTGGATCATGGTGGACATGGGCATGGTCATGGCCATCACAGCCATGGTCATCCTCATGTACCCAAACAAACAGTGAGTAACCGCCCAATTGGCTTTCAAAATATCCAACAAAATGTTGGTGCGCGCGGTTGCTCGATAGTGGGACCCTTGTTCCAGGAGGTGAGATTCAAAGTGCACGATCCCAAGGCCCATTCCAAGGGAGGAACGCTAGAGAATACGGTTAATGGTGGACGAGGAGGACCGCCAGTAGGACCCCATGGCCCCGGACCCCAGGGTGGCGGCGGTGGAGGAGGCCCACCAGGCGGTGGTGGTGGAGGAGGCGGAGGAGGAGCACCGCCCGAAGGTGGTGATGCTGAGGCTGCCGTACCAGCACACTTATTACACCCGGGCAAGGTAAAAAAAGTAATTTTATGTCTACACTTTCTTACCCCCATGACAATAGAAACTAATGTTTATTTTTCTCTCTTTTTTGTATATTTATCTTTACGTTAACATTTCAATTCCAAACTCCCAAAAACTTCCCACACACGCCATCCATTTATTATGTGAACGTTTATTATTTGTTTTCCTAAATAAAAATCTAGGACATAAATAAGCTGTTGGGTATAACGCCCTCCGATATTGATAAATATTCGCGTATAGTATTTCCGGTGTGTTTTGTATGTTTCAATCTGATGTACTGGATTATTTATCTACATGTCAGCGATGTGGTAGCCGATGATTTGGTCTTATTGGGTGAAGAGTAAGGAGTTAAATAAACACATCAAAACAATAACAACAACAGCTACAAAAACTTCAGCAACAACAAGCAAGAAGCAGCTCATTTAAATCAGTAACTACTACATCAAGCAAAATACTGACAAACACAAACACACACACACACCGAGACACAGTCTTTTGCTCTTTTTATAAAAGCAAAACAGAGGAAGCGGATATACACAGACACAAGCATTAGTTGTAGTTAAATGAAATTTAATACATATTAAATATAATTTTAGACAAAATTAAATTAATTATAATTTATTATTTAAATATAAACAAACAAAAACCAAGAAAGGAAAAAATGAAAAAAATACAAAAAAAAAAAACACTTGTTAATTACCAGAGTTAAAACAAACAAAAAGAAATTAAGAAAACAAACAACAAACAAATCAAAATTATTTACTGACAATGTAAAACATTTTTATAACTAAGTCGAATGAAGTAAAAACTAAGAAAATAAACACATACACAACCACACACACACATAGACAAAAAAAGGCAAAAACATAATTAAAGACTTAAAAAAAGAAAACAAATAAAATAAAAAAGAATTAATATTAAAATGCAAAAGACATCCACAACACTCTTAAATAAAACAGAACCCGATGCTATTTTAGACTATTTTTTTTAAATTAATATCAGGCTTCCTTAATTACATGAAAAAATTAAAAAATGTAAACATTAAATAACAAAAACATTAATAACATTTAGTCACTCTCACTTAAAACCAATTATAAATAATTACACCTCTTACTCTCAGATTAATGGAATAAAAATGAAAGAGAATCTACAAGATATTCCCTTTTATCAAGAACAAATAATTGCACCTTAATATTTGGCACTTTGTACTTTACTACCAAAAACCACTTAGTTATGTTCTAACCTCTCTCTTGCTCTTTTTTTCTTACACACATACTTACTTATACATACATAAATAGAACACCCATATACATATATCGTCTTCCTTGAAATATTTAAAAAGAGAATCAAAGTAATCACAAAATCCCTAATGATTTACTTACTCTCTATCTCTATTGTTATCTATTGTTTCTCTATTTAATTTGTTTTTATATTTTCTTAAATAAATAGTTTTTATAATGAAAAATACTTTGTATTAGCATGTAAATCCACAACAAAATGTCAATTAATTTTTAGTCCATTGAAAATTTAACTTTGTTTTAAATATTCATAAGAAATCGTTATAACAATAGAACGAACACATCTCTTTAAAAATTGTTTCATGTTCTCTTTTAGTTAACCTCTTATTAGATCCTTGGAGAACAATAAATATAATTAAATTCAGCAATTCAAGAATAATTTGAATACTGAAACTTTAGAATTGTTAATTCTAATTGCGGCTCTCTCTCTCGGCTGACAAGTACTTTCTTCTTATAAGATCGAGTCTTTCAACCAACACTCTATTGACTAGTAAGAAGACTAGTTTAGTATAGTAATCTATTGACTAAGAAAAAGTCACTTGACTAGTTATTCGTCTAGCATATTCCCTAGTTCTTTCAAAGATTAGTTCATTGATTAAGTTCAGGGATTAAACTATTAACTGGTCGATTTCATAGACTTGTCAATAAACCAGTTCAACGACTAATCAATAGAAAAGTGCATAAACTAGTCGATAGAAAAGTCTATAGAGTCATACACAGACTATTCAATAAACTAATCTCTTGACAGTAGCTAGTTCATAGATTCATCCATAGATTAGTTGATTGATATATGTTAATCAAAGAGTACAAAGAGTAGTCTTAGGGTATACCATAGACTAATCATAAACTAATTTATTGACTAAGAAAAGGTCACTAGATAACTTAATATTGTAATAAATTTTTTAGTCCTTTTCAAAGTCCATTGAATAAAACATTAACTAGTCAAACGACAAGTTCACAGACCTGTCCATAAACTAAACCATAAACTAGTCCATCGACAAGTTCATAGCGTCGTTCATAGACTTGAAACAATAAACTTATTCATTGACTAGCTACAGTCATCGACAGTTCACAACCATAGACTAGTTCATTAATGAATATATAGTCTTTTCCAAGGACTAATCTATATGGTATTCCATTGACAAGTCTAATGACTAGTTGATCGAGAAGTTCATATATTACTTAGTTCAAATATAAGTCTATAGAATCTTTCATAGCCTATACAATAAACTAATCCATTGGCAGTAGCTAGTGCATAGTTCATTGATTACTATATATAGTTTTGTCCAAAAAGTAGTCTATAGGGTATTCCATAGCCAAACCCATGGGCAAGTCTATAGAGTTATCCTTGGCATAATTAAAAGACTATTTAAAAAGGAAAGTTAATAGACCATAGATGGAAAAACTTATAGACTTGATTTGACTTATCTTCTGATAAATATGGTAATCTATAAACTAAATCATAAACATATATCTTGACTATTCAGTATACAAGTCATAATAAATATTCTAGATCATAGACATGTCGAAAGACAAAACCTTTGACTGGTCCATAAACTAACCAATATGCCAGTTTAAGTAAATTCCATAAACTTGACTAATCCGCCAATTTACCTCTCGGTAGACAGTTTAGTAGCTAATAGTTTAGGTAAGTTTAGATTAGATTGATACTATAGATCAATCTATGAACTAGTTCTTGTCAAAAATTTTAATAAATTTAAATTTAGAAATTTTCAAGAACTTGAACAAATAATTTTTCTTTTATCAAAATGTAATTTAATACTTTTTTACTAAAAAAAGTATTATTTTTGTTTAACATTACTACTATTTCTTAATAGAAATTTTTCACGTTTGTACAATAGAGGTTAAAGCTTAAAGAGTCCTGAGAGAATTTATGTAGTGATAGGGTATACAATCCCATGTAAAGCACATAATGGAGAGTGAGCTGTAGTAATCGAAAGTTTTTAATAAATTTAAGAAAAAATATAAAAAAATTTACTTTATGCATTAAAATAAACAATTTCAAAATATTAAACATTACGATTTATTAATATATAAAAAAAATATTTTACACCTTTTTTCATAATTCTATTCACCAAATGCACTTTTTGTAGCTCTTCATTAATGGAATAGCGCCCCTTTAATATAACACAAATAGCGAAAACAAATCAAACAAAAATAACTCATTCAAAGAATTTTTGGTTAACATTTTATATGTAATTTATTTAAATTAATTTTTCTTTAAATTAAGCGCTTCCATAATAAATTGCCAAATTTATATTTTAGGCATTTGAACTTTAAAACCATAAAACCAAAAACTAAAAAACACTCTAAATAAAAGGTAAAGAATATTAAAAATAAAAGACAAGAAGCTAATAAAGACAGACACAATGAAAGAGTAAAATTTTAGGAAAAAAAATAATAAAATCTTAATTTAAGTAAAAAGTATTGAAATTTTTTTTACATAAATTACTCAAACTAATAAATACTAAAACAGCATCGGGTTTCTAGAACAAGAACAACCACAATAGCAATTTAGTAAAGAAAAAAAAAGTTATTTGAAAATTTCATTTATTTTTGCACTTGAACAAAAAACATATTTTTTTGCACATAAAAAAAATTATTTTTTTATTTCTTAAAAAACACCTAAAACCAAAGAAAAAATAACAAAAAAATCTATTAAATAAATTTTTAAGCACATGTTGTTTATGATTTTTTTTAAAAATGAAAGAGAAAAAAACGAAATTTTAGGTAATACTTAAAAAAAGTTAAAAAAATTAACCAAAAAATAAATATATAAAATTAAGTGAAAAAATATACTGCCTAAATAAAAATAATTATTAAAAAATAAAATAAACTTTAAAAATAAAACGTACTTGAAATATTAAAATAATAATAAAATATATGTAAATATAATTATTAAATAATAATTACCAAAAAAAATAATAAAAAAAATGTACAGAATGAGTTAAAATTTAGTTAAATAAGTGTAAATATTAAATTTAAAGCAAAAAAATAATAAAATAAATCAAACAGTTGTATGTAAAATTACATTTATACAGAACAGATTTATATGTTTGTATATGTTTTAATTATAAATTAATTACATTATAAAAAAATAAATAACTAAAGAAGAAAAAAGAAATACAAACAAATAAATGAATAAAATAAAGCAAAGTGAAAGTAGGAATAAAACTTCGCAATCATACTAAAAAAAATAAAATAATTAAATGAAATATTTAACAAAAAAAAAAACAAACTATTTTTTAATTTAGTTTGTTTCGTACTAAATAATTACTACTATTACGATTACAACAACAAGAACAACAACTACCATTACAAAAAGAAAATAAAACAAACTACTAATATTATTTAACGTACGTATTTATATGAAACAAATACCCCCTCCCCTTCATCCACTCACTACTTTTCATAATCGCATTGATCATTTCCATTTTCATTCGAAATGTTTAATAAAATGAAAAATTCTCCATTTTTATATCTTGATAAATTATTGCATAAATTAATGGTTTGTTTGCTCAATAATAGCTTTTGTAAGCTTTTTTCTAAAACTTTGTAAAGAAAAATGAAAAGCTTTTCCAATTTAAGAGCAATATTCTTTGACATTTTTTGTAAATTCTCATTTTGTTGGCTCAACATTTTGAAAATGTTTCACTGTAACAATGCGAAAGCTTTTTTATATAAAAGCTGTTATATTTCCAGGACTATTTACATATTTCAGTTTTTACCATCCCATTCACATCTTTTTAAAGCTTTAAAAAGGAGGTTTGATGGTACACAATCACTTTAATATGTAATTTTTTAAAAATCTTCTTGTCCTTAAAATTTAAGAATTATTAAGGAATAATTCTAGAAACAGTTCAGATCATGAACTAAATATTTAGTCAAGTCAACATTTTTGGAATTTTAAACTTTGCAAAGTTCCCTAAAAGTCTTATCAAAATTGGTGAACAAGCAAGAATTTAGCTTTGTAAAAGTTTGTTTTAAACTTAAGAGCCCTTTCAGATAGCATCATGCTTCATTAAAACTCTTAAAAACTATTTGATCCTTTGACTTAATTAAACAGATCCCTTGGCGAATTCTTTTTCAAGCGATCTATATGGTTACCAAATTTAGGTTTAAAGCATTATCCGAAGGACTTTTCTAGTAGAAAAGATCTAACAGGAAATAGAATTTTGGTTTATTTTTGTAGAAATAACTAAGGGAGCATTATAGTGACACTTTCGGCTAGTTAGATTTTTAACTGAGAGAACTTAATATACTTTAAAACATATATTGGAACCAAACATCCGGTATATATTAGTTGATCATCGTTTTTAGGAAAATTTATTCTCCAAAGATAAGCTTTTTGTAGTAACTAATACGATCTGCATTGTCTTTGAGATATGATAATAACATCAAGGCTGGTATTGAGTTCTGCGTTCGTGAAAAATGTTACATCAGGAATATATCACTCTCAAGATATTTGGTTCCTACGCTGACGAATGACTGACAAACGCAAAGAAAGTGACCCAGAATTTTACTGTCTTTCCCACATTCGTCTGAATCCGCACGTCTAATAACCTCAGACTTGCTCTAATAATAATACGTTATAAGATTTAATCCAACTTTTACTTCTTTCTGGTTTTCGGTAAATATGTTTGCCCTGTGGGCATTTTATATTTTGTTATCTAGGTCTTCAATATAGAACCCCAGGTCCACTATGTCCCCCAATTTTGAGCCATACATATAGCAACAGATTCTTACGAGGTTGTTACCCTAATGTTCCGCCATGATATTCTATCTGGAATCAGCGTTTCAAAGTTTTAGACATATTCTTTGTATGGTATGCGACATATAGTATACATTGACATCGTGTCCTATAATCGTGTATGTCTAGTACACCTAAAGTTATGAGCCGTTCAGCTGTAAGTGTCATTTCAAATCTTGGAATATCTAAAAAAGTTTTCAGTGTCTTTGTTGACTTTGTACTCATGGCAGCACTTATACCCATACAATACGTACCCTAAACTCACAAAAGTTGTTTCATATTACACATTTTGTTCAAGAAAATCCATCATATTTTCGAAGCATAAGCTAGAATTGAGCTCATAAGCTAGATAAGATACATTTATCACCTTATACAGGTATTTTTGAAAGTTCCTTTCAGATTTCCAAAATCCGGCACATCATTGACTCTGAAACTCCAAAAAATAATCTTTATAAACTTTAAGCACCCACATGTACTACTATCTCTCCATACACAATCACATACCCTCACACAGATATATACTTTTCTAGCAAGTAGAATGAACATTTTAAGAAAATATTTTTAAAAATATTAAAGATAAAATTAATACTTAAAACAAAATTATGTATATTTACTTTCAAATACAAAAATTAATGTTTTTAAATTTTTACTACAAAAAACAGATCTATACAAAATTTCAATTGAAAACATTTAAAGAAAATTTGAGGTCATATTCTAAATAATTTAATCTTTAAATGTAAGTTTGTCAATTTTCCATAAATGTTTTCAAGGGAAATTTCAAACAAATTTAATAAAACAAAAAGACCACAAAATTAAATTTAAAATTGCGAATTAAAAAAAAACAATTATTTGTTTTTTATACATAAAACACTGATTAAAAGTTATGTTAGAAAAATAAATAAATAAAAGCTCTATAAACTATTAAAAAAAAAAATGATGAAAAATTAACCATAAGAAATACTTACAATATTAAAACTTTACTATAAAAAACCAACATGAGAAATTACTTTATCAAAGTGTCTAAACACAATGAAGGAAAAATGAAAAACAAAAACTTAAAATATTTAAATAAAAAACAAAAAAATAAAAACAACCTTTAGGAAAATTAAAAAAAATGGAAAAGCAATATCTTTTACTACTAAACGATTTTATACTATCTCAAAAATAAATAAAAATGAAAATTATGAAATACAAATTACATAAACTTATAACAGGAAACACAAAAATAATAAACACAACAAAATCTGTGAAAAGATATAAAATAATAATAAACAGGATTTGAAATAATCTGTTTCCCATTTTTCAAAAATATTTGAGTTTTTTATATCCTCAGAGATCCGCTCAATTACTTTCTTAAAATTTTTCTCGCCCTCAATCTCTCTCTTAACATTAGCAACAAAAATAAAAGTTGATAGAGGCAATTTTTGAGTTTTTACATATTTTCAACTTGATTTCACTTTTTATATTTTAAAATATTTCATATATTAAAAATTACAGATCAAGTGAATACTTTATATGTCCCTGGTAATGTAACAATTAAATTGCCAATTTCATAAAATTTAAGAAGAATTTCCATATGAAACAAAAAATCATTCCTTTCCCTCCTAGGAAACCAATCCACACTTTTCAAAAATTAAGTTAAATTAACCTTGATCAGACTATAAAAGATGATTGCAGCAAAAAATCTAAAAAGAAAATAAATTTCCTTAATGTTTTAAAATATCTTGAAATAATTTGAAAGCTGTATTCTGCAATTAAATGAAAAAAAAATTCGAAATATAATTTTTTAGGGAAAAGATCTTAAAATTCTATATAATTGTGCTTTTTTGTCAAAACAATGTTTCAAAACAACAAAAATAATAACCAAACCATAACTGTAGTTGTAAATCCAAAACCTTTTTAAAAACCAAAAAATTCATATATTATTTAAATGCAATTAAAAGTTTAATGTTTAAAACTAAAAATTAATATAATAAAAACTATAACCAACTAATAAAAAATAAAACAAAAACAAGTGATACATAAAATAAATAAATAAAAAACAATTGTTAGCCACAAGAAAACAAAATAAATTCTAAAAAAAATTCCATTGAAATATAAACAAAATGTAGTAAAAGAAAAAAATTTACAGAAAAAATATTAAAAAAAAAATATTTAAACCAAGTGCTCAACGGTTTCGGAGCGTATTTCTAGCATACCTACTTCAAAGATAAACATGAAATGAAAGCTTTTATTTTATTGTTTTCTTTTTGTAACAATAGCAAAATTTTATTTTTGAGTTTTATTAAAAACAAAAAAAAATATTTTATAAATATGAAAAAAATATTTTGAACAAATTTTAAATAAATACGGATTTTTTACTTACAAAACAAAAACAAAAAACAATTTTGGAGTCCTTTAAAATGAAACATCAAAATTAAAACACAAAAATTTAGGATTTTTATTGAAAATGAAAAAAAGTATTTAAATAAGCTCCAAAACGATGCCCCAAAAAAAGAAATTATTAAAAACTAAAAGAAATATTTAGTGAATTAAGCATTAAACAATATTTTATAATAACAAACAAAAATTGTACATAAATAATAATAACCCTAAAATAAAATACAAAAAAAAACAGTTAAGACAATTATTGAACCACGTATAATTTAAGTGTTAAGTAAATTTAGTCAAATACCACAAATATTAAAAGAATAAAACCAAATCATTTATAATCGAATAAATGCGGAAAACTCACTCATTTAATAAAAAATAATAAAAATATTAATAACACAGCACGAAACATTTTAATATGAAAATAATATCAAGATATTTAAATCAAATAAAACTACACACATTCAAATGCTCCAATTTAAATAAAATAATAGTTATGCGTACATTTAATTTCAAAACTCCATTTCAAGTTCGGTTCTAGTTCAGTTCTAGTTCAGTTCTAGTTCAGTTCTAGTTCAATTCTAGTTCAGTTCTAGTTCAGTTCTAGTTCAGTTATAATTCAGTTCTAGTTCAGTTCTAGTTCAGTTCTAGTTCAGTTCTAGTTCAGTTCTAGTTCAGTTCTAGTTC
>NC_060953.1:67198952-67201080 GCF_022045245.1 Lucilia cuprina | reverse complement strand
CTAGAACTGAACTAGAACTGAACTAGAACTGAACTAGAACTGAACTAGAACTGAACTAGAACTGAACTAGAACTGAACTAGAACTGAACTAGAACTAAACTAGAAATGGAACTATGTATATCTTGTATAATGTATAAGTACCAGCTTATCCTGAGGAAATAAAACAACTGTTGCATTTAAATTTTTATACAAGTTTTCAATTTTTATTTTCTTTCACTTGATTTGTTATCAATTTTATAATATTTTTTTTTGTTTTTTTTCGTACTTTTTTTTGGTTTGTTCGGTAAATAACTTAATTATATCATAATTTGTTTTTCTTTATTAATTTACTTAATTTTTTCATTTTCTTCTTTTTTAATTTCTGTGTGTAACGTTTTATGACAATTCTTTGTCTTTGCTAGATTTTACTTCTTAATTAATTTAATTCATTCAGGATTATTAAGTTTGTGTTTTTTTTATTTATTTAGAATATGTTATTATTATTTAATAATAATTTGTTAATTTTTTGTTTTTATTTTTTAATTTTATATAATGAAAATTAACACAGTCAAATATTTATGATCAAATAAATGATCATCATATAATTACATCCTACAATACGCAAATATTATTTATTTACTATTTTTATTTATTTGTTTTTTATCATTATTGTAATAAGTTATTTATTTATGTAACTTTCATTATTGTTGTGTTGGTTTTATTAATTTCATTTTTTTATGTTTTAAATTGCTCTATATAAATACTTGTTTTTTTTAAATTAATTTTATGTACGTTTTATAAAGTAGTTTTAGGGATTTTTGAAAAGAGTGTTGCTTGTTTGGTTTTGTTACTTTAAACATTGTTTTGGTAAAGTGGTATTTAACTTTTGTGATGAAGTTTGATTTGTTTGATCAAATTCTTATGTTGTTTTTAAACATCTAGTGGTTTTTAAGTGCAAAATTAAATTATGTATTAAAATTATAATTTGGTTCGGGAAAGTTTATTTTAAAGTGTATTTTGTGAATATTTAGTAAAATTTATTTAAACTTAAAAAGTTTAAAATATATCTAGGCATTCCTGGCGTTATTCTGTCAGTTTAATAAAAAACCAATCATTGTACCTTTTTGTTTGCATAATTAATGTTTAAGCTAGGAACTTTTATGAGATTTTCTTTTGTTTATTTATGGACGGATAAATAAAAAATATAAAAAAATATTCCGAATAATAAATTGTATAAAATAAAATACTACAAAAAAGTACAAAGTTTTAAAATGTTTGCAAAAGAAGACAAAAATATGTTATTCATTGAGTAAATTCTTTTTTTATGAAATCTTATGTGTTCTATAAACTCTGAAGAAAGAGATAATGTAAAAAATCTGAAAAACTCTCGATAAACTAATTGAATTCTACAACTTAATCTCCTTAAAATTTTTAACCAAATGCAACCCCTTCTTTTGATGTGCTGTTTTAGTTGCCCATAGCTTTTCTCTTTAGGTGACTCATAGCGTATGCTTATTGTTTGTAAATTTTTCATACATTTGTAACTCATACGCAATGTTTGTAAACGTACTGCATATGATAATATGATAATTACAAAACTAAAATTTAAAAAAAAAAATAATATAACTAATACGTTTGTCATTTATAATTTTTATATTTTTAAAACTGTAGTCCAATGGATTTGCTATAGCACCAGGAATGCCATTTTTCATTAACTTTAAATAAAAACAACTTTAAAAATGTTAATAATTTTTTCTGTAATAATTTATTACTTATTTATATAAATTTAAAATTTATTATTTTATAAATAAAAAAGATTATGTTTGCCTTTATAACAATACTTAAATAAATACAAATAGAAATTCTTAACAAATTTTTCGGGAAACTTAAAAATTATAAACGAAATTAACACGATTTATTCCATTTAATGTTCTAGTAAAATATTATGTATAACATACAACCATAAGTTTATTTTCTTTGCTTTTATTTTATAAAAAATGTCTTTTTTTATTTAGATTTGCTGGGCTATGTTTTAGTGTGGAAAAAACTGAACTAGAACTGAACTAGAACTGAACTAGAACTGAACTAGAACTGAACTAGAACTGAACTAGAACTGAACTAGAACTGAACTAGAACTGAACTAGAACTG